>NW_021703777.1:24825442-24958212 GCF_005190385.1 Monodon monoceros | reverse complement strand
TGTGTGTGTGTGTGTGTGTGTGTGTGTGTGTGTGTGTGTGTGTGTGTAGTGGAGGTCATTGTAAGGTTCTTCTGTTGAAAAATACTGTTTTTTCCTTTTTTTTTTTTTAATTGAGGGGGAAAAATTCAATTCCCTACCTCACACCATTTAGCAGCCGTGCCCTCAGCTGTGCCTGTTACCCTCAAGGCCAGAGACCATGCATTTTATTCATTCCGGAGAATGTCTCCCATTCTGCTGTTCCAAGAAGAGGCAGTGGATGCTGTTCTTGAAAGCTCTTGTGTATTAGGAAAACTAGAGAAAAACTGCTGCACCACTGTTTTCTTTTGTGGAGAGTGTTTCTTCTCTTTTTCCCCAGGAACAGATGACCGATGTGTCCAATAGGGACAGTAGGAGCCTGTGTTGCCTCTCCTGGGATGTGGCAGCTGCCGTGGATAAGCCCCAGGCATGGGTTTCCTTCCTTCCTTTTACCGCCCCAAGGACCACTGCAGAGACAAATGAAGTTTATTTTTTTTTAATTGAAGTATAGTTGATTTACAATGTGTTAATTACTGTTGTACAGCAAAGTGATTCAGTTATACATACATATACATTCTTTTTTCTATATTCTTTTCCATTATGGTTTATCACAGGATAATGAATATAGTTCCCTGTGCTCTACAGTAGGACTTTGCTGTTTATCCATCTATATATAACAGTTTGCATCTGCTCACCCCAGCCTCCTTCTCCATTCCTCAGCCCCCTCCCCCGGCAACCACAAGTCTGTTCTCTATGCCCGTTATTCTGTTTCTGTTCATTTGTGAACAGATAGGTTCATCTGTGTCATATTTTAGATCTCACATATAAGTGATATCATATGGTGTTTGTCTTTCTCTTTCTGACTTACTTCACATAGTATGATGATCTCTAGTTGTATCCATGTGGCTGCAAATGGCATTAATTCATTCTCTTTTATGGCTGAGTAGTATTCCATTGTATATATGTACCACATCTCCTTTATCCATTCAGACAAATGAAGTTTAATATCTAACTTCCCATGGAGAAGCATGTACCAATCTAGTCCTCTAAAGAACTCAAGACCTGTCTCAATGTGCATGTCCTTCTGTTCCATGTGATGGCTCCTGAAGAGAGACAGCGTAGGAGAAGAGAGAGGGAAGGAAGAGTCACACTCAGCCTCTATGCGTCATGTTCCTAATTTTCATAACAAGAACGGAACTGTGTTGATGTGCATTGCACTGGGGACGCAACCTCAGCTATGGGGTGAGGGCGTGGCTGCCCAGAGGCTGTTTCACTCCCACCTTGCTGCTCTCTGAGAATGCAAAGCATGATGGAGAGCATGAGACTTCTGGGAAATAACATTTCCATTTCTGCTCGAGCAGGGCTGGGGCTCGGTCTTTTTCCTGTGCCACCCAGGAAACCCAGCCCAACTCTTCATGCCATCTTTTTCTGAAGGGTATTTATTTTTTTATTTAATTTTTATTTCCTATTGGAGTCTCGTTGATTTACAATGTTCTGTTGGTTTCATGTGTACAGCAAAGTGATTCGGCTATACCTATGCATATGTCCATTGTTTTTCAGATTCTTTTCCTATATAGGTTATTACAGAATATGGAGCAGCTGCTTTTAGCAAGGGCAAAGTTAAGTAAGAGAAAGCAAAGGGAGACAGCAGTCGCCTTCATCAGATTCCAGCGGTGAGCCAAGCACTGCCACGGCGTGGTGTTACCATGCAGTCTCTTTTCTTGTTCCTGGTCATCTGTTTCCCTTTACTTGGTCTTTTGACCTGCATTGTCGTTCACAAAGTGTTAAGTAATGAACCCGACACCTCCAGGAATCTTCTTTTTTTTTTACCTGGACCATGTTTTTGTGCCCAACCCAGAACTTTGTATCTTTCAGGATGGCAAGTTGGAGATAAAAGATTTTTAATTTATCTGATTGACAGGGGGTATCACTCTAGAAAGTGAATTGTTTCCAGATGGCATCGTTGGCATTGCTTCTAGAGGCTCTTTTAAGCTTCTTGTTATTCAGAAACACCAGCTCAGGATCATGATGGCAGTCCAGAGAGAGAATGGCCGATGTTTGTTTGTTATTTCAGTGCCACTGCCAATGCTGCATCCTTCCGTATTTTGTTTCAAGTTCATAGCATACGTGAGTGTCTGCAGCAGACAGAGTGTCTCCGGCAGTCAGGGAAGGGAGAGGAGCATTGCACACCTACTGTGTGTTCTGACTCAGGTGATGCGTGTGACAAACAGCTATTAATCGCATCAAATGTGCAAAGTCTGGGGATGAAAGATGAATCACAACCAGGCTGTCACTGAGCATTCAGTCCACAGGGGAAATGAAATCTGTAGACAATAACCACAGTGCAGTACAATGTTGGCAAGATCTGAGCAATCTAGAGGTAGGACCGAGGAGGGAAAGGTGCCTGATGAAAATAAAGAAAGACTGCTCAGAGAGGAGACGTCTAAGTTATTTTGAAATCTGTATAGGGAATTATCCGGGTATTTAAGAGAGAATAAGATGAGGAATGGCCGGGCGTATTCGGGCAGCTGGCATAGTTCAGTATTGCAGGGAGAGCGGGGCTGGGGCTTTTACATAGGGCTGAAACTAAGGAATCACTGTAGGGGTGCAGGAGCCCAGGGGCAGGAGCGGGTGGTGCCTCTGCCCTCACCCCCCTTCTCTCTGGCTTTCTATGCACACGGCTGCTGTGCTGGACCACTCCCTCTCCACTTCTTCTCACTTCTTTTTAATTAAAAAAAAATTTGTTTTTCTTTTTGGGCTGCGTTGGGTCTTCGTTGCTGTGCGCGGGCTTTCTCTAGTTGCGGCGAGTGGGGGCTACTCTTCGTTGTGGTGCGCAGGCTTCCCATTGCGGTGGCTTCTCTTGTTGCGGAGCACGGGCTCTAAGTGCGTGGGCTCAGTGGTTGCGGCACACGGACTCTAGAGTGCAGGCTCAGTAGTTGTGGCGCACAGGCTTAGTTGCTCCGCAGCATGTGGGATCTTCCCGGACCAGGGCTCAAACTCGTGTCCCCTGCATTGGCAGGCGGATTCTTAACCACTGAGCCACCAGGGAAGTTCCTGTCCTTGCTTCTTTTCTTCTTCCTCCTCTGTAGGAGTAGATGGTAACATTTCCTCCCCATCCACCGCTCTCTACTCGACCTCCCTTGCTGATCTCACCCAGTCCCTTGGATTCAGATGACTTCCAATCTGTCTGTCACTAGTGATTCTTATCTTACTGCCTCTAAGCCATCATGACCTCTACTTCCTGAAGGAATTACAGATACTTAGCCAAAATAGATATGAAAATCTTCCTTCATGTTTCTTACCGACCGAACTTTTCTGTTTTTCTACTCTTATTGATAGCATTTTCCAAATCTCAGAGGCTTAGAAGTCAGAGAATTGTTGTTTTCTTTTAATCTCACCTCTCCCTTGTCTAGACCATATGCAAGGTTTCTTCACAATTACTCTCACATTGGTCTCTTCATTCTTGATTCAGACTCTTATTTGGTCCACCACCAGTGCCTCTGCATTCAACCTCTGGAATATCTTGTGAGTCTTTTCTACCCTCATGACCTTTAGTTCAGGCTCTCAGCATCTCGTTGCTTGGATTACTACAAGTCCCCATCAACGGTCCCGTTTCCGTTTCCTCCAGTCCCTTCATCCCGTACAAGTGCCCCTGCCAGATTGTCCTTCTGAACTGTAATCTGATCATGCTGCTTCTCCAAGCAAACACCCCCCACACACACAAAGGCTGGGTCCCCGCCGGCTCCCCATTCAGGACAGGCTTCCGGACCCAGCATCTTAGTTTCCATATTCTGCCCTTACCTACCTCTCCAGTGTAATTTCTCTGGAATATGATCTGACACTCCTTGTTAAACAGTATGTTAAATGGAAGATCTGGCTTCGGCACCAAGGTTACTGCATGAAGAATATTTTTAAAAATACGAAAACTCCTGGCCTAGAGTCAGAAAGTAGAATGATGGTTGCCAGAGGCTGAGAGAGGGGGGAAATGGGGAGTTAGTGTTTAATGGGTAAAGTTTCAGTTGGGGAAGATGAAAAATTCTGGAGAAGGATGATGGTGATGGCTGTACAACTATGTGAATGTACTTAATGCCACTGAACTGTGTGCTTAAAAATGGTTAAAAAGATACATCTTATGTTCTATATATTTGAACACACACACACACACACACACACACACACACACAAACCTCTTGCACCTCGTGGTCAAATGGAGAGAGTATAAAAGTGAGAGGTTATTGAAGATCGGGCAAGGGGATTTTTGGAGAGAGCTGGGCTGTGATTCCCCCACTGCAGGGTACTGGGAATGGAGGAAAGGGTACCAGTCTCTCATCCCAAATCTAGAGAGGACGGCTTGAGGGACATCATCCGGGAAGTTTGTCCCATGTTTTCCTCAGTTGGGAGCCTGGTGACCTGGTGCCTGACGTCAGCCTGGGGAATCTAGAGGGCAAATTGCCTTGGTGTCTGAGTGGAAGAGAGAGGCTGCTGGGCTGCATGGGACCTGAACTCACCCTTTTTGTGTGATCAAATAAGGAGGCCCCAGTGTGGACCGGATTCCCACAGGAGGGTCAACGGGGGTGTTGTCTTAAATGCTGTCTGGGGGTGCTCCGTAGAGAGTTGATGGCACCCTTGCCTGCCTTGAGATGGAGGCCCACAGGTGGATCTCCACAGGCAGTGGAGGAAATCAGTGAGCCCAGGCTAGAGGCCGGTCAGCCAGGTAAAGGAAGCGCAGGGAGAGATCACCATCGGGTTAAAGGTCTCCGAAGACCCGATGGGAGAATCCCATGAGAGAAATGTCTGCTTGCCTCCAGAGGGTAAAACCATTTTAGATCAGGTCAGCGAGGGTAGAGCTTTGCCTCCCCTCCCCTCTCCTGCTTCTCCAGTTATAGATTCAGGAAGGGCAGCTAGAGTGCTGGGGAGGGTGTGAGAGAACAGGGAGAGGGTGCAGAACCCACTGTTTCCCCCCAGTCACAGGAGACCTGTGGGCCCTTCCAGGGAGGAGCTGGGATCACCTTCGCGGAAAGGCTGAACTGTGGCTTAACCTGTGGGGTTGGGCCTTCCGGATTCCGAATCAAGACCGTTCCTTTGCTGTTTAAAGGGCTGTAAGGCTTTGTATTACCTAAGAATTATCGGGTTATGGGCCTGACTGAGATCTCACCCAGGACCAGGCGAGGAACATTTTCCTACCAGGCAGGTTTAAAGAGACAACGGCAGACAAAGCTAGAGTTGCTTTTCCGTTGACACCTCACGAGTCCCGCTTACCCAAGGAGCCAGCTCCGCCTCTCAACGTTGGCGCTCCAGCCGAACGGACAGTGTGATATTTATTCCCTGGACGCCCCCGGTCGAGTACAATTCCACCTTTGTGCTTTGGTTCGTGGTCTTCCTCGACCCCTCTTCCCACACTGTGTTTTAATTTCACTTCTTGTATGAGAGGGCTGTTGATACTTGTCTGATCGTACATCCATTTGGATTTAAACTGCTTGAGGGCAAGAACCTTGTCTTACTTGTCTCTGAATCCCATGAATCATCTATCGTAGTTCTGAGTACATAGTAGACATTGATAAAAGATTACACCTAGGGGCAGGACAGGAATAAAGACGAAGATGTAGAGAATGGACTTGAGGACACGGGGAGGGCGAAGGGTAAGCTGGGACAAAGTGAGAGAGCGGCATGGACATATATACACTACCAAATGTAAAATAGATAGCTAGCGGGAAGCAGCCCCATAGCACAGGGAGATCAGCTCGGTGCTTTGTGACCACCTAGAGGGGTGGGATAGGGAGGGTGGGAGGGAGACGCAAGAGGGAGGAGGTATGGGGATATATGGATACATATAGCTGATTCACTTTGTTATACAGCAGAAACGAACACACCATTATAAAGCAATTATACTCCAGTAAAAATGTTAAAAAAAAAAAAAAAGAAAAAAGATTACAGAATGGCCAAGTGACTGATGAATGAAGTAATCCAGTTTGATAGCTAATATGTATTGTGTTTATGAAGGCAGGAAAGAAAACAGTATTATGGCATTCCTGTTGCTTTTTTCCCCTTCTGTTGCCAAGCAGAGTTTGAATAGGGCTTGTTGGAGCCACGAACCAACTCTTCCAATGCTACCAGACATGTACACACACATGTACACTGTTCTGTACACTTCTGAAGAGGAAATAGCATCTTTTTACGGGCGTATGTGTTTTCCATTTTAAAAAAAATTTAGGTGAATGACAAGATATCCATATTCATCACAGAAAAATTACAGAATACAAATAAGCGTTGAAGTAAACAGTCACCTACACCCCGTCCCAGGCATCAGGCACTGTTAACACTCTCTCATCTCTTCCCACGTGCCAGGCTCTCTCTTGAAGTAGCAGTAGCGCCCACCGGAGTTGAGTTCGTATTTGTGGCGTGGGAGTCAAAGCTAAGAGTAAGTGGAGTGAGGTATTCAACCATTGCTATGTCAGGACGCCCCAGGCAACAGGGAGCGAGCTGGCCTGGGGACCAAGTGGGATCTGTAGCAGAAACTCTGTTCCCAAGTCAGCTGCCTCCCACATCCTCGGCCAGCTGGCCTGAGACGGTGATCAACCGAGTTGGAACTTAGGAGGAGCTGCTTCTTTCTGCTTGGCCTTGGGTCCTGATTAATTGGGGGCGGGAAGAGGAGAAGGGCTGAAAACAAGAGTGTGGCAAAAACTTTACAGCTGTGGTTTTGCCCTCCAGAGGACACTGGCGATGTCTGGAGTTACTCGTAGTTGTCACAGCTAGGGGGCTGGCACTCCTCGTTTGTAGAGAGTAGAGACCAGAGATGTGCTAAACACCCTACAGCGCGCAGCACAGCCTCCCACAGCAAAGAAGTATCTGGCTTCAAATGTCCATAGGGCTGAGGTTGAGAAACCTGCTTTTTAAAAAAAGGCAAGAAAACACTTGACAATGATGCTATTGCATACAAGAGCAAGGACTATAAAAATATTTATTGAATCATGTCTCACTTGCCCGTTGAGATGTCAGTTTGAAAAGTCTTCTCGGTGAGTCTGGAGTCTGTCGGGTAGATTACAAATGCTAAAGGGTTTGGGGGGTTTTTTAAGCATCTTTATTGGAGTATAATTGCTTTACAATGGTGTGTTAGTTTCTGCTGTATAACAAAGTGAATCAGCTATACGTATACATATATCCCCATATCTCCTCCCTCTTGCGTCTCCCTCCCACCTTCCCTCTCCCACCTCTCTAGGTGGACACAAAGCACCGAGCTGATCTCCCTGTGCTATGCGGCTGCTTCCCACTAGCTATCTATTTTATATTTTGTAGTGTATATATGTCCATGCCACTCTCTCACTTCGTCCCCGCTTACCCTTCCCCCTCCCCATATCCTCAAGTCCATTCTCTACGTCTGCGTCTTTATTCCTGTCCTGCCCCTAGGTTCTTCAGAACTTTTTTTTTTTAGATTCCATATATATGTGTTAGCATGTGGTATTTGTTTTTCTCTTTCTGACTTACTTCACTCAGTGATCAGTGTTGTGCATAGTTGAAAAGTCAAGAGTTGTCATAAGGAAGAGCAGAAAGCACTTCATGGAAAGTCATATTTGAAATTATCCCAAGTAGCTTTTAAAAACAGGTTTCATTAAATCCGGTGGCACAAATAGCCAGGTGGGTTTTTGGGGGTTTTTTAATTAATTTATTAATGTATTTATTTTTGGCTGCATTGGGTCTTCGTTGCTGCACGCGGGCTTTCTCTAGTTGCGGAGAGCGGGGGCCACTCTTCCTTGCGGTGTGCGGGCATCTCATTGCGGTGGCTTGTCTCGTTGTGGAGCACAGGCTGTAGGCGTGCAGGCTTAAGTAGTTGTGGCATGTGGGCTCAGTAGTTGTGGCTCGTGGGCTCTAGAGCGCAGGCTCAGTAGTTGTGGCGCACGGGCTTAGTTGCTCCGCGGCATGTGGGATCTTCCCGGACCAGGGCTCGAACCCGTGTTCCCTGCATTGGTAGGCAGATTCTTAACTGCTGCGCCACCAGGAAGCCAGGTGGTTTTTAATCCAGGGGCAAAGCTGGGGGAGAGGGCGCTTGGGGGATATAAATAATGGAGCTTCTTTCTAGCTTTGCTCTTTTTATGTTGTTGAGATTTTTATTTTTTTAACAAAATGAATCTCTTTCTAGTATCCCTTTGTGTTTGTCTTCAGGCCTTGGAATGACTTGCAAGGTTCAGAGACATCATTATGTACCTGTGACACTGACCCCACTGTTAATTTTCCAAATCCTAAGTAGTTTGAGGGGACACAAACAGGGCACTGTGCGTGGTGACTGCACCTATGGGTGATCTAAGGGAAGGTCAGGATGGCTGTCAGGTCCCCAAATCCCTAAGTGGACAGGGGGTGTCGTCAGTACTCAGGAAAGAATCAGGGACTAGAAATAAAGGCAGAGAAGACAGGCATGTAACTTGGAAAGCTTTATAGTCTTCTTTTTTTTTTTTATCATGATTGAATCAATGGACTTGGTTTTTCTGAGCTTCACAGACATGCAGAGAAAAAAGAAAAAAACAGCTTGGCAGGAATACAGGGAGGGGGAAAGGATCTAAATTAAATATAACAGTTGCCTGAAGTTTAGTTGCTGACAAAAAACAAGTCGTTTTCTCTGAGAAGCATGTGTAATATGTCAGGAAGAAAAAAAGCACAATTCTTACATGAGATCTTATGGATAGCACCACATTAATTTTAATCATTTAATTTAAAGTACTCCACTGTCTTCTTTATTGCAAATCAATAAAGTAAGCATATACTTGACTTTCACCTGTCTCATACTTGGCAAGGAGAGCGTAGCTTTCTCTGACTACCCAGCTTACAGCAATGAGATTTCCCCTGTCATATCTCCTAACTGTCCCAAGATCAGCACCTGCTTTATGTTGCCTCTTATAGTTAGTTATATGTGTCTATCTATCCATCCATCCGTCACAAATTACCACAAACTTCGTAGCTTAAAACTACAGAAATGGGGGCCAGGAGTCTGAAATCTGAAGGTTCTAGGGGAGAATCTTTCCTTACTCCCTCCAGTTTCTGGTGACACCAGGCAATCCTTAGCTTGTGGCAGCAAAACTCCAGTCTCTCTTAGTCCGTTCCGGCTGCTGTAACAGAACATCACAGACTGGGTAGCTTGTAAACAACAGAGAGGTATTTCTCACAGCTCTGGCATCTGGAAGTCGAGGGTCAGGGTGCCAGCACGGTCAGGTGAGAGCCCTCTTCCTGGTTCATTGTCAGGCATCTCTGCACTGAGTCCTCACATGCAGGAAGGGGTGAGGGAGCTGTCCAGGGTCTTCTCTATAAGGGCATTAACCCCCATCCTTGAGGACTCCTCCCTCATGACCTAATCACCTCCCAAAGGCCCCACTTCCAAATATCGTCACATTGGTGATTAGGTTTCAGCAGATTAATTTGGAGGGGAGACACAGACAGTCAGTCTTACAGCACTGTCTCTGTCCTCACATGGCCTTTTCCACTGTGTCTGTGTCTTGTCCTCTTCTGTCTATTATATGGACACTTGTCACTGGATTTAGGGCCCACCTGGATAATCCAGGATCATCTTATCTTGAGATTCTTAATCACATCTACAAATACCTTTTTTCCATATAAGGTCACATTCACAAGTTCCTGGGGTTATGACATAGTCATATCGTTTTGGGGGGGCCACGATTCAACCCACTGCCCTATCTATCTGTCTGTCTTGTCTATCTATCAGATCCTTTTTGGTTTCTGTGTTTTCCAGAATGCTGAGGACACAGTAATAACTAATAAATGCTTACCAATTTGAAAGTGTGGCCTTATTTTAAAGTGACCCAAATTAATGCGCTAATTGTCCCACCTTGTTTCCAAGATGTTCTCTCATTAGCTCTAAGGAACGTATGAACATAAAGACACTCCAGCCTTGCAAAGTAAATGTATGTTTCAAACTAAAGACCAAATGTTCAATGGCCACACCTAAAGCCAGAGCAGTCAGTAAGTTGAACTGTTATTGTAACTTGTAAGATCGCTGTTTTTCTAAGTGTTAATCCTTGCGCTGCAATTAACATCCTAGGTGGTCTTGAGGATTACTAGCTCCCAGCAAGGTGTAAAGGTCTCAGTTGAATCAACCCTATTTATCCTTTATTAATTTAGGTGCCCTAGAAGAGAAAGCAAAAACATTGATCAGAGCTTTCAAAATAGAGGGAGAAAATCATAGTATGAATATGCTTGCTCTTAACTGATTCACTGAAATTGAGTACATTATAAAACAATGACAGATATTCGCTGTGTCCTCTGTAAGTCCTGGAAGCATCATGGCAGAGGGGAAGGAGTGTGTGGGAGTGACTGGGAGACTTTGGTCAAGAAACCTGGTTCTAGATCTGTAGCAGCAGGCCTGGTTCTGTTGCCATTTGTGTGGCCTTGGGCAAGTCCCCTGATTTCTCTGAGCTTCAGGTTCCTTCCTTTTCTGGAAACCAGATAGATTAAAGTAGAAGTTTTTCAAACTGTGTTCCAGTGTGCCACGGCACTGTCTTCTAAACTGCTCCCTGACTCAAGCCTCGTAGCTCTCTCTGTGATTAGAAACTGGGTTTGGTTCAGAATTAAGAAACTCTGGTGTTTTTGTTCTTCATTCACCTGTTTGCAGCGGAAAGCTACAAGGACACTCAGATGGTGAAGATCAAAGAGGAACCCATGGAGGTGGACATCCAGGACTCGCAGGCCTCAATATCACCCAGCCGCAGTGTTGGCTATAGCACTTTAATTGGGCGAGAGAAAACTGAACCCTTACAGAAGATGCCAGAAAGTAGAGTGCCCCCAGAGAGAAACCTCTTCAGTCAGGACATCTCTGTGAAGATGGCTTCCGAGCTTCTTTTTCAACTGTCAGGTACGTTTCCTCGAGGAAAAAAAAAAAAAAAGTCAATAATGGGGACTAATTGGAGGGAAAGCCACTCTAACGAAGTAAAAACACCAGCATTATAGGATTTTTTAGACAGAAATCCATTTTGTTACTTTAACGTGTATACGACCTCTCAAACGAAGAGTTCATCAAAGGCTGCCTGGTAGGACTCCTGCCAAACTTTCTTTAGTAAATAGTTAAGAACCATTTGAAATTGGAACCTATGCAACTCCGTGCAAATGATCCCTGTTGCCTGGACTAAAAGTCTCACCTCTAATTTTGTTTAGGCAGTTGATCTGATTAACAGCCTTTCTTTTGTTTTCCTAATGTGCAAAAGATAAACTTCAATTTACTCCAACAGTGACTGAGTTACTGTGAATTCCAAATTAGTGTGGTCGGAATTAATGAGATTTTTACGGTAGCTTGCCAAAAAAAAAAAAGTCAAGGAAAGGGGAAGGCAAAAGATGAAACTGTGAGGACTCTTTTCCAGCTATAACATAGTAGAACATTTCCTGTAAACCAACTTTTTCTACTTCAAATACTCAGAAGTCAAAGTTTAGGAATCAGCTAAGTGATCACCTATTAAAAAGCTAAGGAATCACCGATTCTAGCTCAGCTAAGTGTCTTGATAGAACAGGTGAGGGTTCTAGAACCTAAGTTGTTCTCTTTATCACCTCATTCAAGCTGCAGGCTCTTTGTCAAATTTAATGTGCCGTTACTGCTTGAATGTGATTGAGATGGATGAAAGAGACTCATATAAGATTCAGACTTATATAGAAATACAGATACTTTGTCCTTGGTCAAGCATTGGCCTACATACTGAAATTCAGGCATCAGTAGAGTTTGTTACTAATATTTGATAAACTCTGTTTTGTTATGGCTAACAGATTTAAAACACCCATTAAATGCTTCATTATTTAAGTATTGACTTTTCTCCCCTAAGAAAAATACCAGAAAAGAGGAAAGAAGCTAGAATCTGCAAGGCATCGTGATAGCTCACCTTCTCATTGGCCTCATGACACGCCCCCATAGCTGTAAAGTTATCAGTCAGTGCCGAAAATGGCAGCCTCGGAGTTCTCAAACAAGGACTGTGTTTGTGCAGAGCTCAGAGAGATGGAAAGAGTTAAGTCAGTAAACTGAATAGGCCACATAGATCTTTGCAAGTTCCAAAAAAACTCCAAACATGCAAGATGCTTTGCTTTAAAAAAAACAAAAACAAAAAAAAACAGGCTGAAAGCATCTCTAAAAACAATATAACTTTGAAAATGATTTAGCAGTTCAAATCTGCAAGAGTGAGGCCAGTGTGATTCTTTGAAAAAAGTCTCTGTCTCTAGCAGTACATTATCATGGTCTACTATCAGCTAAGAACTTTGTGTCTGAGAGTTCTCACCCTGGCGCTGTCACTGACTGCCTGGGTGACCTCAAGCAAGTCATTTAGCCCCGATTTCCTGCTCTCTGAAAGAACACTGCCTGTGAATCCAGATTCACCCTCATTGTCACTGTTGAACGGACAGAAAGGAATGGTCCACGCAAATATGCACACAGCAGCTTCAGACCAGTGTTAAAAAACACGGGACAGCGTATATCTTTGTTTAAAATTTTCCCCCAAATCCGTAAGATTAGGAGTTTTTCACTTGCCCTGCTGTTGAAATCTGAAACCCTTGTAGAGGTGGCCAGGTTTCCTCTGGAGACTTAAAAGAAGCCACCCAGAGCTGTGAACGTCAGGGCAGAATCCTCACATTTGAACTGGACGGGGAAGACCAGAGGTCAACTTTTGTGTTCCTGAAAGCTAATTAAATAATTTCTGACAGCTGGTAGATTCAGACCTCAGGACAGAGTTTACCTCCTCTTGTCTAATGATATTTTTTGTCCCCTGTGACATTTATCGGAATGTGTGCACTCGATGACTCTCGCACCCAGAGGTCCTACGTTTGTTTTTATATCCCGTCTCACAAAGGGGCCTGACAATACAGAATGCTTAAAGGTTGTCATCCAAGTCAGAAGCGGAACAGTTGCAACAACTGCAGTTTTCATGCTGAATCAGAGAAAAGCAGACATTTTCAGCTGGGGAAAAATAGAAGAGAAATAACTATCTTTATGCACATCTCTGTGTGTGTGTGTGTGTGTGTGTGTGTGTGTACTTGTACCTACTGAGGCCTGATGAAAATCAGACAACACAGTTGTACTTTGTTAGTAATTCTTTCCCTTTGATTGGTTTTTAATAAACTATTTTGGTGGATGCTATCGACATGCTTTTGTTGCCTGTCTTTACCAATAAGACAGGAATGGTTTGAATGTTTAAAAAAGAAACCCACAACAGAGAAAGAGGAATGTGGAGGATGTTTCTGCTTCAGCCTTAAACACACAAATCGAGTCAGAACAACCTAAGAGGTGTCTGTTTCATCCTTTCTCTTTACAGAGAAGGTGAGCAAAGAGCACATTCACACGAAAGAAAACACCATCCGGACGACCACCAGGTAGGCCACTGTGGAGTCCCCTCGGAACACTCCCTCTGGGGGCCTTGAGGCCCACGTCACAGTTTGAGCAACATTCCTCAAACCGTTCTCTCCCACTGGGTTCAAAAGTCACCCTTTTTTCATCATTTTGTGTTTGAGCTTTGGTTGGTGGAAACAACCCAAAACGCAAAGGACACCAAGGGGGAAGGCCATTCACAGTTATTAAACATCTAAATGTGTCACTTTGCTGGAGAGTTTTCCTTATGCTATTATTTTTTATCCCTTACAATGATTGTGTGAAGTAGATAATATTATCCTCTTGGCAGAAGTTTCCTGACCGGAGAGTTGAAGTGGGTGGCTCTATTTGGGAGCTGGATCTGTATCTCAGGAAAGCCTCAGTCGGTGGGTAGACCGAGGTTGAGCTGTGTTCCTAAGTAGCTTTGCAGCTGTGGGCTGATAACTTGTCACCAGGGACACCCCAGCTTTTAACTCACTGCATTGTTAGGAGGGCAAAAATGTAAAAAGCAGAAGAAAGACCATGCTTTCAGAAATTGCAGGAAAACTGACATCACTAACAACTGTAGGTTAAGGAAGCTTTCCATTTGCCAAAGGCAGTTTAAGAGAAGGTCAGCCAGGGTGGGCTGCCCATCAGTCTGCCGCCTGAAAGGAAAAGGACGGGTCAGTACTGCCACCCATCCTGAGGCTCATAACCACCCAGACCTGAACTGTTGCAGGCAGGTGCCAACAAGTGCAGACCCACCTCCATGGAAAGGGAGCTCAGGGGAGAGGCAGTCTCCCCCTTGGCAGGCTTTAAGTCAAGGAACTTTAGCAAACTTAGATTCTTCCTCCTGGGAGCCGTTGCTTGGTTTTATTATTTAATTCTTGTGACAGAAGATCAACAGTGTTTTTCCTTTGGATGTGATATGAGTCGACCTCGGACCATCACCAGGCACATGAACGGTGTTCATTTGAACACCGTTAACGCGAGTCTTTGCTTCTTTTTAACTCTGTGAATCGGCATTTGGGACTATCAAATATTAAACAGTAATTAAAACAGAGTCACACAGGGTTCATATAGTATTAGGGACAGAACCTGACTCTAACCCAAGCATGGTGTTAGGCTTGCCTCCGTGTATAAGTACGCAGATGGGGAATGAGTCTTTCCATCTGGTCTGTGCGTTGTGTTGGGAAATGGGTCTGGGGGATGGAGAGGGGACTTTGTTCAGTTGGATGCCCAAATAGGAGATGTGAGCTACTATAGATTCCAGCCTGCCTTCTCCATGTAATCCTAAGGCTATTTTTTTTTTTTTTTGGTATCTATGCTTATGTTCGTGAGTCTAAACACGTGAAATGGGCCAGATTGGTAGACATCGAAAGACGGCAGATTAAAAATAAGAGGTGTCCATTTTAAGTTGCTTCCCTAGGCTTCCTGAAGTGTCACAGGTCAGGTTCCCTAGAAGCAGAGCCCGAGACAGGGATCCCTGTGCGGGTGTGTTATGGAGGGCGTTCTCTCAGAGGGACCTGCAGGGATGGGATGGGGCTGGAGAGGGAAGGGGAGCTGAGCAAGGATTCTAGGGCCGGTTGTCTCCCGCAGAGAATTCTGGAGCATAAATTGCACCACAGAGTAAATCCTGCCTTGAGGTAAGGGGGCCAGCTCTTGGTCCCCCCCTCATTATCCACTAACTTCATCAGGGGATGTGTAGCCCGCCAGGTGAGGGGGGCTCCAACGGTGAGGGCAGTTCTCACTACGAGCAGCCGGCACCCCTGGGGATGCGGGGTGAGTGCACCAGTGCGGTAAAGGGGATCTGGGCAGGACCCCAGCCCCATCTCCTATGGAGGCTTTCTGCCGGTTCTTTAAGATTACATGATAATATTTACCTAGGAGAAAGGTATGCTGCGAGACCCTGTTATTATGCTTTTCAGGTGTTCTCTGGGACGAGGCAAGAGGAGGTTTGAACTAGCCCCAAACAAGTGAAATGTACAATACCTCCTAGCCTCGGTTGCCTTGGCTGGAGCTGAAGCATAATTACAGGATAGAAGAGAGGGTTTTTTTTTAGCCATTTGGCAAAAAACGAAGCAATCCTTAAATTCTCCTGTTGCTGGGAGATTATGCGTAAGAAGAGATCCAAATCAGATCTTTTGCCCAATGCAGAACAAGAGGTGCTTCCTATGAGCTCCCCCACCCCTACAATGTGGTGTGCAGAAATCAGTGTTATAGGTTTCTCGGTTTATTGTTCTTCTACAAAATCCTTGGTGTGCTTTTATTTTTCCTTTGAGTAGGCAACTTGCCCAATTAGCCTCCCCTCAAAGAGATCTCTTTTTACCTTCTCACCTCATTACTTCAGGTGGAATAGAATCAAGCTGCCTTGTGCCAAGAAATCCTCTTTAACCTGAGTTAACCGATAGCAGAAATAAGGGGAAAAAACGCCAACTCTCTTCTTTTTTGATTCCCGTTTTGGAAGGAACTCTTATTTTTGGAAGAGGTCTGCACAAGGTCAGCTAATGGGGTTATGTTTTAAGGTATGATCTGTGATACTTTCCAGAAAGATTTACATCGAGCCTCCAACTTCCCATACCTGCAGATTTTTTAAGTACTTAGTGGGATGTTTGGTTAGTTATCAGATCTCCCACATTTCATTTCCTGGAAGAAGCTGACTGTCCAGAGCGAAGGCTCATCATGGGAATCAAAGTTCGGAATTGTCCATGTTTCAGAGTTGCTGGGCACATTTAAGATAGTTGACTTGTGAAGGGCAGCCTTGGATGCCGGCCTCAGCGCAGTATTGAGATCAGGCACTTCCAAATGCTGATGGGTGCCTGAGCCCTTCCACTCAGTGAGATCTGCCTCTGGGATCTGGAGATCCAGGGGAACCAGAGGAGAAAAGAGATGTGCAATGCTGAAAAAAGAAACTGATTCTCTCCAATTCTCTCTCTGTCCTTTATCAACCCACAACTTTCCCCACTGTTGTTAATCATTATTAATCTTGACTCTCATGCCAAACACAAGAATGAAGGAAAAGTGTAGCAACCCAAGTGTGAAACACTCTGTCTCTGGCAGTTCCAATGTGTGCTTACCAATGAGATACGGGGGTGCTGGTTTCCATGCCCGGGCACCAAGGCAACAGGAAGCCCATGGATGTGCGTACAGGTAACTCCCCATCCCATAAGGGCTGATGACTGCACCTCTGTCCTCATCCAGTCCTCCCTCGTCACAGCTGTCCATTGGCCATTCTGCTGTTTGTTAATTCCTCGATTATAAGTTGGGGAGACATGGAAAGAGAAAATGATGTTGGACAGCATTCCTTGTTAGCCATTTTTTTTTTTTTTTTTTTTTGTGGTACGCGGGCCTCTCACTGCTGTGGCCTCTCCCGTTGCGGAGCACAGGCTCCGGACGCGCAGGCTCAGCGGCCATGGCTCACGGGCCCAGCCGCTCCGCGGCATGTGGGATCTTCCCGGACCAGGGCACAAACCCGTGTCCCCTGCATCGGCAGGCGGACTCTCAACCACTGCGTCACCAGGGAAGCCCCGTTAGCCATTTTTTAAAAGAAGTTCTAGGTAAAGCTAAGGGTTGAAACTAATAACTAGCAAGTTTCTGGATCATTGGCTCTTGACCTCATTTTTCAAAAACTCTTACAATGGAAAATTTCAAACAGATACAAGAACAGAGAATGTACCCATGATCAAGTTTAAATAATTATCGATTCATGTTTCATCCATCCCTTCCTTTTGTTCTTCTTCCCCGTAGATTATTTTGAAGCAAATCCTAGACATCATTGGAAGAACTGGTTTGAGAACGCCGTTTTAAAAAATTATCCTAAGAGCTTAGACTCAGCTGCTTCAGTTAGGATCATCTTCCCAAAAGTAAAGGAGAAAACCATCCACCAGGGTATCCCATGTGGCCAGGCAGAGAAATCAGTCTGCTTAGCAGCCGGGATGATTGGGTCCCATGGTCCTGCTCACCAGTGCCTTGACCTTTCCCTTCCTTCCACCCTTGTCTGTGCCCTCCTAGGAGCACCTCCATTGAATCAGTCCTTCAGATGGAGCTTCACTGTAAATGCTAAACAGCAGTTCGTCTGCCTGTTTAACCTTAGAGTCTAGAAAATTCAACCTAAGTGTAAAGAAGTCTGTGCGTCCCCTTTGAGATAGCCGGTGGCATTCTTAATGCCGTTCTACCTGACAAATGAGATGGGGAGAAGGTCCGCCCAGTCCCATGAGAACAGAAGGACTGAATGCTTAAGAGACTAACGCAATCTTGATTTTTCGATTTCCTTTCCCAGCACAAGCCTAGGTTCTGCTGGGAGCAGATAACCAGCTAATATGATCACTTGTAGATGAAAATATATGAGGCATGATATCATAACCAGATCCCAAAGTTTAATGGAATAAAAAGAAGATCTACGTCTTCTGACATGGACCATCACCCAACCAGATGCTGGATAAGATCGAAATAGGAAAATGGAACCCTAGAGTAAGAATCAGATAGCTCCTGGCAGGTGAATTGGACATGCTCGATGTTGTGTAACACCATGAACTTCAAACAATGGCTGCCAAGAACCCTCTCTTGGTTATTTGTTCTCTCTCTTCGCCATTAATAATTCAGCGTCCATGGGGCTATAAGATTGCAGGCCTATAAGAAAAACTTCTCACACCTGGCTTGCTCTATTCCAAAAGCAAGGAAGTATTTACCTGAATTGGTTTTTTTCTCCATTACTAGACAAAAAGCAGAAGTGGGAAAATCAGAAAGGTAGAGTCCTATCATGCTGTGCTGACCAACATTTAATTTGCCCAATTTTCAGAATTTGAAATGTGGGCTATTTTTCTGTGATTTAGATAATGGCACTTAAAGAGTTTACTAAAAGACATACGTACTTGGAAGTGTCCAACACAGAATTTTCAGGTGTGATTGTTTGGGTGCCTGTCCTTAAATATTTATGAGTCAGTAATAGAAATTGCACAAATTTGTACGAGCGTGATGTGCTGCTTCAATCTGTGCAATTTCCCCTTTCATTTTTTAGAAGGCATAAGAGAACCATGCTCCATTACCTTGAGAAGTAAAAGATGAAAGAACACTGGATTAGATGGAAGCAATTAAGAAAATAAACAGGAAACAGAGCAAATGAAATTGGTGATTTTGGAGTAGCTCTCCCTATAGTCTCTTCACCCTTTATATTTTCTAACGTTAAAATTAAAGGCACAGAATTTTGTTTCTAAAAAATGGAAATGGCTACTAATTTCATGGAATCCGTCCAGTTAGGACAGTCGGTGCTTTTTTGGTGAAGCCAAAGCTGGTTGGTGGGCCATTGAAAAGTTTTAAAAGCGCCTTTGCTCAAGACACTGCCATCTACTGGGATACTGATGTAATAAATATGTAAATCTTTGTTGTCTGTGATGTTAAGTACCCACCCACCCCGTAAGGTACCTTTGTGCAGTGCACAGCCTGCACCACTGAACGTAGCTGCCCTGACACAAGTGTTGACTGGAGAGTTTTTCACTGGCAGTCAATCCTTCTCAACTTATCTTTGAGTTTTCAAAGAAGTTAAAACTCATCCTTTAAACAGTGGATCTTTTTTTTTTTTTTTTTCAAATACATATAGCCTCAAACTTTGTGCATTGCTGCCATTTGAGGTTTCTTCCTTCTTATCACACCAAACTTTCCTCAGTACTTTTCTCTATTTCTATACGCCATTGTCCTGTAGGTGTCACGCTCTGCTGTTTTTCCTCCCACCCATGACCTCTACATTGAATGGTTATAGTTGAGACACTGTGCTTCCGGAACTCTTTAATATGGTGTCACTGTGAAGAGTTTAAATCTTCTTTTCAAGGATCTGAAGAGGGCTGTGCCTTTCTTTTCTTCATTTCCCTGGGTTCTCCCACCTTTATTTCTGCTGGCTTACAACTGTGTTCCATCTGTTTGTACAGCTCAGAGCAGTCAGGAACGAGGTAGAAATGTGTAAGCCTCTGTAAGTAGACATCCTCCTTTGACAGATCGTGCACAGGTGACATGTGACATGTGGCTCAGATGCCAGCTTCTTCTAATCTGGGATTTTCTCTCAAGGGTGTCTCCATGGTTGTTACTAGAAATATCTCCAATATTCCAGGGTTGACCTCTGTTTAGCAGGGAAAGCCCTGGTGGATGATGCGGCAGGCCAAGGCCCATCCACATTTCACTGGGGCCACCTTCAACTTCCACGGGACAAAGGGTCTCGCATCGCTGCAGAGAAGACTGAGTTAGTTCATCTGTGCTCTGCTCGCCTCGGCAGAAGCCCATTGTCCTTGTTTATGTACAAAGTCAGATTCCTGCGGGAGATCCAGGTCCCTCCACGAGCTGACATTTCACGGATCCTGACGTGCAGGTTCACTTCCGCGGCTGCGCCTGGCTCCAGCTCCCCAAGGTCTGGCCTCCCGGCCGCAGCCGCCCTCGACAAGACCTGGCATTGTGCTACTTGTCCTGAGAAGTTTCCTGGCTCCGCGGTGGATGAATGCTCGAGCCGCAGCAACAGGAATTGTTCCTTGAAAACGTGGTGTTAGGTTGTACGGATTGGCCTGCCTCTAGGACAGCCCTAAATAGAAGGCATCTGTACTTTTCAGAGAAGAAAATTTAAAAACATTACCAAAATGAATTCTCCCTAAAATGTTCTACTTTTCTTCTACAGTATTTTAAACAGCCTTTTTCTTCCGTGGCTCTCAGCCTTCTGCAACTGAAGTTGACTGATATGAATGGGATCAGAATTTAGATACAGTTGCCCCCGCCTGTGTCTCTTACAACTGCCTTCAATTATATCATCCTTCAGATTACTCTTTAAAAGACTAAGAGTCTCTTTAAAAAATAAAGGATACTGAACAGTAAATCTTAATCATTTGTTTTAAGTTTAAAAAATAACTTCTAGGGCTTCCCTGGTGGCGCAGTGGTTGAGAATCTGCCTGCCGATGCAGGGGACACAGGTTCGTGCCCCGGTCCGGGAGGATCCCACATGCCGCGGAGCGGCTGGGCCCGTGAGGCATGACCACTGAGCCTGTGCGTCCGGAGCCTGTGCTCCGCAACGGGAGAGGCCACAACAGTGAGAGGCCCGCGTACCGCAAAAAAACAAACAAACAAACTTTTATTTTCAGAGAATATAGGAGAACATAAAGAAGAAAAAATACCCACTTATAATCAATCCTGCTACCTAGAAGCAGCCACTGCTAAGTTGGTGGTGTGTATCCTGGCTGAATTTTTATCTATTTATAGATGTATCCTTTCCTATCAAAACTGGATCCTACTATATATACAGTTTTATAATCTTCTCTTTTACCTAGTGATATATTAAGGATTTCTTTCCATGTCAGTAAACATAACCCAATATTATTCTTTTCATATTTGCATGTCATAATTTATTTAATACGTCTCCTATTATTGGATATCAAGGGTTTGGTTTGGTTTTGTTTTTCAAGTTGTTGCTAATTCTGGGATAAATTGACTCAAGAAAGCATTCGCAGGTTTCAGGCATTTGCTATGAATTGTCTAATTGACTTTCAAAAAGGTTGAATCTACAATTTTACCAGAAGCTAATGAGAGAATATTTTAAAGGTCTCTGTGCTTTATCATTAAAAAAATTTTTTTTTACCGATTGGGAGGTTAAAAAGTATATCTTATAGTTAAAACCTTTTCATTTATTGATTCCTGGTGATATCAAGCATTTTATTCATGAAGAGACATTTTTGTTTGTTCTTTTTGGGGTTTTTTTTTTTTGGTTTCTTTTTTGGTTTTCTTGCGGTACGTGGGCCTCTCACTGTTGTGGCCTCTCCCGTTGCGGAGCACAGGCTCCGGACACGCAGGCTCAACGGCCATGGCTCACGGGCCCAGCCGCTCCGCGGCATGTGGGATCTTCCCGGACCGGGGCACGAACCCGTGTCCCCTGCATCGGCAGGCGGACTCTCAACCACTGCGCCACCAGGGAAGCCCCTTGTATTTTTTTTAATCGTCACTTATTATTCTGTCTGGTGGTTTGTCTGGGTTGAACTTTTTATTTGATTGTTGATACTGATTTTTTTATTATGAAAAATTTTAAAACAAAGTGAAAGGAATAATGCAATAAACCACCATATTCCCACCACCCAGATTGAACAAATGTTTGCTACACTTATTTCACCAGTCTTTTTTTCCTTATATTTTAGATCACATCCCTGACATGACATTCACTCCCACATTCTTTGATATATATATCTCTAAAAAATAAGGACATTTTCTGCAATACCATTGTATACCTTACAAATTAACAACACATTCGATTGGTTTTTAATTGCTAAGAAGGTTCTGTTTGATCAGCACCAACCAAGTGTACAGCCGTGTCAATGAGGAGGAGAAGCACATCTTGGCTTTCTTATGACCTCCAAAAATTAAAGAAAATCTGGTGCCTATATGCGTAGCCGAATGATGGAGTGACCTTGGTTCTCCATCTGCCCACAAGCCCCATTTAGAAACCCACTGAATCTGCAATTCCAAGTCTCAATTTGTAGATAAATGCCCCGGCTGAAGTTTGCCAGTGTATAACGATTCATTCAAGCTTTACCCACTACAGTCCTTCTTTCTTTGAAAATGTGTGTCCCCAACATGATGGATGACTGGGTTTCCAGGCCTAGCCCACTGGGGTCATGAGAGGGCTTCTCTGTTGTGTCCCTTTTAAGCTTGAATAGGGAACTTGCTGTTTCCAATGCTCAGGGTTGTCCTCAGGTCAGGGACTCGCAGTTGTTTTTAATCTCGAGCACTCTGCTCCACCGCCACATCCCCTGAGCTGCCACCCAGGGTTCTTTTATTAAAATAAGTAAATAGGGCTTCCCTGGTGGCGCAGTGGTTGAGAGTCCGCCTGCCGATGCAGGGGACGTAGGTTCGTGTCCCGGTCCGGGAAGATCCCACATGCCGCGGAGCGGCTGGGCCCGTGAGCCATGGCCGCTGAGCCTGCGCGTCCGGAGCCTGTGCTCTGCAACAGGAGAGGCCACAACAGTGAGAGGCCCGCGTACCACAAAAAAAAAAAAAAAAAAAAGTAAATAAATAAAATCATTCAAGAGTAGGGGTCCTCGGGAGGGACAGTATACATGAGCGCCACTAAAGCTGTGTTTTCTTTCATTATAGATCACCTTTTTAACTGACTGCAAGAAAGTTAACAGGGAAACTGGCACTGACTTTTATATCTAAAATGTTGATATCTGGGCCCGTTTCAGAAGAAGCAGCTACCCAATCTCATCCAAAATGAAATGAGGGCCCAAGCGGGCAGGTAGGATGACCACCTACTGTCTGCAGTGACACATAGAGATCGCTATACTGGAGCAAAAGGACCTTACCCGGGTTGCAAAGAGAGCTCAAAATCCTTTTACAAAAATCGGTAGACCTAAGCAGTTAATATATTTCAAATACGATGATTTATAAATATGTTTCAGAACATACAGATATGTAAATATATACAAAAGAAATAGTGAGCATCCATTATTCTGTTACAAATTATTAGCAAATACCCAAGGACAGTAACATTTGAGAAAAAAATAAGCACCACCTAAAGAAAATTGCATTAATCATGAAAATTAACTTGAAATAATGTTATTTGATCTTTTTTTAAAAATGGAATATCTAAAAATAAAGTGTGTTTGTTTCTCAGTTGTGAGCATATTTTCATGCAGGCTAGTACAGCTTCTCAGAAAGTTTCTTCTGACCTTAAAGTACTTGAAGAAATTTTGAGAAGATAGTTATAACTAATCCACATATTTCCCCTGTTCCTTATTTTCGAATAATCCTATCTGGATATGTTTGAAAAGCTTTAAAAAAAAAAAAGGAAACCGCAACCCTTTGTGTTCTGTGTCAAGGACTATAACCTGTTATTGTTAGCAAGGCGTAGTTTTGTTCAAAGACAATGTTTCCGGTTTGTTCTCATTTCCTTTGGTTGCAAGACGTATACCTGGAGATCCCATGTGGAAGTTACCTGTATCCATTTCAATCTGCAACATTCGTATAACGTGTAGTCAGAAAGTCTTGAGACTAGAGTGAGATTTATTCTTGGAAGAATTTAGTCTGTCGCCTGTCTCTGCTTGAGGCTTTTGGCGGCATAGAGGATTGTTTTCTTGACTAACGCCTCCTGCTTATTTCAGAATGTTAATGCAATGTGTCACTCCTGGGTCTAAGTGATTCGGAGGTCAGTGCAATGGTTGTTGATAAATGTATGGAATTTCAGTTCTTAAAAAAATTAACCTGATACATCCATACAGAAAACAAGTGTTTCAGTGTCCTGACTTGAGAGCTGGGGCTAAGTAGAGATTGAGGCAGCCCTGTTACCAGGACGGACAGATGGCCATCTGGTGCGGTGGCCCAGGGGCTGGGGTCTGCTGGGAGGCAGGTAGCGGCTGCAGAGGGAAAACATTGGCTTCCACAGAACTTTCCCACCCCAGAAGGGGGCTCTGGCTCTCCTTCCGCAATATATAGCTTCTCCGAAATATCTAAGTCAGATAATTTGGTCTTAAAATTTCCTTAAAATAAAACAAAATGAAATAAAAATTAACCAACATTCTTTTGGACATATTTAACCAGCTCTTAGGAAAAAATCCAGAAGCCCTGTTATGTTATATGATACATGGCTGAATAAATAATTAAGTACTTTTACTTGAAAAAACACCATCTTTTTTACTGATTAAAGAAAATTTTGTCTATGTGCGGATTGAAGTCAGAATATCACTTCAGGATGATTTGCCCGAAACGCTTACATTTAATAGAATTTCATTCTACTCTGAAATATGTAGATCTTTCTAGAGTCTGAGGACAAATTCATCGCAGAGCAAAGTCTTCTTTTCTTATTTAATCTTTCTTTTCTATTTGCCATCCCCAAGTTCAGTCCTAAAAGTTATTGTCTTTTAGAAGGAAAAAAAATTTCTTCTTTGGTGTTGCTTTTAAATTATAGTGCCACTACTAAGCATAAAGTTTTTTTTCTTAACTTTCTCTTACATACTATATCCACCTTATTCTTTTCCTTTTTTGTCTTGTTCTGCTTTGCTCTTGCCATCAAAACAAGAATTCCCGTAACGTGTTGGTTTCAGTGGTGGCACCCCGGGGGTGATGGTTTGTAAGTAGATGGGCCTTCTGTTTTGCACGAAGCCGAACTCCCTGTCGGCACTCAGATGTTAAAGGTGGAAATATTTGTGCCACAGTCAGCAGTTAGCAAAATGTATCCCTATTTAGAGCCATAATCTTTTATGGACTCTTATTATTTATTGTAAATCTTTTCTTTCTGCAGCCCTGAGCTGTTCACCTCACAGCGCATGCCATCTAATGCCTGGAATTGTCCAGTCACTGTGACACCAGTGCCCCTTCGTATTTTAACCCTTAGATTTTCTGCAGGAGAAAAATCAAAATACGCGTTCATTGTCCGTTTCATTTTTATTCAGAAAAGAAACTCGAATAAATAAACATTTTGTCTTTTCCAAGTAACAAAAGGCAGGAAAAGTAAGGGGGGTGTTTGGCAGTTCTAAGTCTACACCAACATCTTCCAGATGCTGTGTCTGTGTATTTATCGATTATACGAGTTAGCTAGTCTTCAGGTGGCCTGTCGTTGTACAGGACCAAAGGGGAGCCACTGTGGTAGGTGGTGATTTTGTTAAATGAGAATAAGTGACAGTCCCTTCCGCCATTAGCTATTAGTCAACCTGCTTCTCTACCAACTTTTTACCGAAAACTGTGAACTAGAAATAAATCATTTTCTGGACGGATTTTGCCTTTTCCACTTCCTAAGCTCTCTTTCTGGTAGAGGGGCTTTTTCACACTAAAATGACTAAATTGAGTCAGGGAGCACGAACCATGCGGCATTCGCAAGCTTGCTCCTTTCTTCCTGGGAGAATTGGTAACTATCTAAGCAGTTGAAGGACGGTACACACACGCTTCAGAGTCGAGTACGTCGTAAAATCTTCAGTTCATTGACTCCTTTCCTCCCTGAAAAGTGCAAACCCGCTTCATCCTGAATCAGGTACCTCTGGGGCCTCCCCTCTCTGCCCGCCACCCTCTCCCATCACCCACAGTCCCTGTGGCCTGAACGAGGGGCCGGTTTGTTCACCACAGAGCTGGACGTCCTCTGAGAGCAGATGGGCTTCTGCACTTTACAGACCCCGTGAGGCACAGGAAAAGAAAAGGGGCCTAAGGATGACGGTCTCCACATTCTGAGAATGACAGTGCTTGGTGCCAAGTTATAAGTACAGCGTCTTCTGTTCTCAGAACACAGGCAGAATATTAAAGATCACCAAATCATTTTTCACATCTTCTATTTCTCAATTGAAAAAGCCTTTCTTTGGTGACCTAGGATCCTGCGTACTGAAACAGTACTCCCACCCCACTTCCCTCCCTTCTTCCACTGTCTCTTCCTTTTGTTCTGTCAGTTCCAAGAAGGATCCATGACTTTGTATTGTCCATGTGTTCCCTAGATGTTAAGAGACCAAGCAAAAGGCAGTGTAGCTTAGCTTAATGGGCAAGGGTACAAAATGCAATGCCAACATGCCTGGGTTCAAATCCTGTCTCAGCCCACGGGCATGGACAACTACTTACCTTCTCTGTACCTGAGTCTCTTCATCTGTAACGTATGGATGATAATAGTAATTGTCGACACCCTATAGAGGGTCCTTGTGAGGATCCAATGGAGTTAATATACACAAAGCCCTTTAGAGCAGTGCCAGATACTTAGTAAGCAATACACGTGTTTGTTGCCATTTTTATTGAGCATGTATGATGTACTAAGAACTTTAACATGAAATATCTTATTTAACCCTTTACAGCTCCCCTATAAAGATGGTATTTTATTTATTTATTTATTTTAAAGATGGTATTTTAAAAGCTTTTTTCCAATGATGAAACAGGCTAGGGAGGTTGTTGACAAAGATCACTTCACCATTAACTGGCCAATATGGAATTCAGACTCAGATCCTTCTGACTCCAAACTCAGTGCTAAACCACTGCACTCTCACTTCCCAGCGTGAATGGATCCGAATGCGGAGCATCGCAGCGGGGTGTCAGGTCTGAGACACGCTCTGTTAACGTAGTATCTTCTCTTTATAGATAAGACCTTACACCAGTCTTAAGCTGCTTTGACTTGTCAAAGTTTCTCCATTGACTCTTTGCCCCTAACATTGCCAGTCCTTTTGTGCTTTTCTAGCATCCAGCCTGATTCCCTTCTAATTCTCCACTTCTTCAGGAGAAATCTTTTCTTTTCTATACAGGAGAAAGCTGGCCTCCAGGGTAGAAAATTATTTGCAATGTTGTTTCCTTCAGCGATTGCCTCCGTTTCTTCTGAGCGGCTAGATGGTTATAGGGCTTCACTCCGCATGTGCGTGAAAACCTGTTGAAGAGAACACGTGACGATGCAGAGCTAGCAAAACCTAGGGTGCTCTTCCCAGCACGTAGCGTGGCCGCCTCTGCCTGGTTCACCTGGAAACCTTCGGGTTGGTTGGAAATGTACCTGTGGTCTTTACCTGCCCTATTTCTTAAACTATTTTTCAATCTGCCTGTGTCGCTGCCGCTTTGCAGTGTTGGCCACCAGAGTCACCATGTCCCATATGGACTGCTGCTCTGGCCACCTGCCTTGGGTTCTCCAACCCACCGGGCAGAGCTTCCTGAAACTGAAATCATACTGCGTCCCTGCCTTACTGAACACACCGCCGGGCTTTCCAGGACTGTTAGGGCAAAGCCGGGATCCCTGAACTCGGTGTGCCCACCCTGCCCGGCATTCCAGCCTCATCCAGCTCCGCAGACTGGCTGTGTCCTCTCACTGTGCAGGGGACACTTCCCCCAGACACTGGGAACCCTGACAACCCTGCTCTCCATTCAGGTCTCAGCTCAGCTGTGGCTTCTGCAGGAAAGCCGCTCCTGGCCAGGCCCGCGCTGCGACCCCGCTCCCCTCTCTTCCACCGCGTTAGTCTAGTCGTGGTAGCCACGCAGGTCTTTGAGTCCTCTTAACATTTGCAGCCGTAGCCAGTTTTGCTGACGTTATGTTCCCAGTGCCTAGCATGCCCAAGCACTCACTAAATGGTTACTGCGAAACTGAGGGAAGGAGGGCAGTGCACACCTTTCTCTGTGGCAAGAAGGGTGATATTCCTAGATACCTTAGGGGGCCTCTCTAGGGGATCTGGGTGTCCCCAAAGGAAGTCTCCACATTTCAGACCAAACAGTTCCATGAGCTTCCTGAACTCTCAGATTCTAGCGTCATTCCAGGGTAACCGAAGGCCCATTGCCTGACGTTTACCCTGTGCCCTTGGGCCAGCCGGTGGTGGTTCCCATGTGAACTGTCCACTCAAACATGAGGATGTCATTGTCACCTTGTATAGAAGCTTCAGAACTAAGGAGGTGGGATTCGAGAAATCTCATGCTCTGGGTCTGACCAACAATCCTCCAAGGGCTCTACCTCCTTAGAAGTTCTTTGATTCTAAACAGTTTTCTTTGTGGAAGAGTTAGAAATTAACCGAATCTCTCCAGCGGTCAACGGACCCTTCAATATCAGAGTGACCTTTCCTTCATGCATTTTATGCAAGGAAACTCTATTCTTTTTGTCGACTCGTGAGGAAAGGTTGATTAATTTATGCTTCCTTTTGAGCTAGACAGAGATACAGATAAAAACAGCTTACGCTGATCGAGCACTTACTGGTTGCCAGACACTGTGAAAAGCACGTTCCATGAACCACCTTACTCAGTCCTCCTAGAGTGGGTATAGATGCTATTAACGTCCCACTTTATAGACAAGAAATGAAGGCTCAGAAAAGTTAAGCGATTTGTGCAAGGTCACACAGCCGTAAGTGGTGGAGCTGGAGTTTGGACCTGGAACTGCCCACTCTCAAGTGCACTCTCTTAGCCTCCATGCTGCCTTGCCTTATCCTTTCACGAGTTTTGTATCACTTGCAGGTTTTGACTTGTTTGGCACAAAACAACGTGTCTCCCCACTCCCCATCACTGACTATCCTATAGCCAGTTCACTTTTTAAGCCTGTTTAAGTTGTTTTATGTTTAAGATACAAATAAAAAGCATGCCACACATTTTCAAAACTCTAATGGAAAACTGATGAATTCATAAAAGCGCTAACAAAAGATCAACATAAAAAAAAATTAATCACATGGGACTGAGTGAACTGATGAAGATGATTATAATTTTTGTGACTTTCTGTTTGAATAAAAAAAAAATCCCACAAGGACTCAGAGGCAAAAAATATACAAATCAGTTTTCACTGCAAAGTAAAGGAGCTGTTACAGTGGAGGATTACTGGACTGAATGTCAATATTATGACATAGTATGGGTGTGTTTCGTGTTTGGTAATTGCAATCATTGTTGCTTCTGTTGTGGTCATCCATTTACAATGCTTGGTGTCAGTTTATTTATCTCTTGTAAAAATAAAATACAGTGTGTGTGTGAAAAAAAAAGAGATAAAACAGTCTGAGGAAAGGGTAATGATTAAAATTTTATTATCAGAAACAATACGAAGAAAAAACCAGAAAGCATGCCACACAAAGTTGCATCAAATCTAGCCTGAGTCATGTGAAACTATACTGTTAACTGTGTGTTTTATTTTTAAAAGATGGATATGTCTTCCATTTTTATCGTAATCTTTCCTTTTTAATATTTAATAACAGTAACCGGTAGCCTCTTGGCATGTTTAGAAAAGCAGCACCAGTCATGGGAGTCCTAGTTTTGCGTGACCCCAGATCTGTTCCTTCCCCCGTCTGCAGTTTTGCAGGAGCCGATCCGGCAGGCTGTACGTCTCTGACTTCCGGGAAGGTTCAGCCAATCAGAGCCTTTGATGTGGTGGGGGTGGGGCTTAAGAAAGAGGCGGGGTATTTCCCTCCCTCCCTGCCCGGGTATTTCCCTCCCTCCCTGCCCTCCCTGTCTGCCTCCTGCTACGGCTGCACCTCTGTGGTCCCAGCTCCCTGCTGGGCAGGCTCACCTTGCCTGCAGCTTCCACCAGGTGACCTCAGTTCCCTGGGCTCCATTTACCTCTGCCTTTTGTCTCTCCAGCCTCAGCGTGCTGGTGGCTTCCTGCTAGCTCTGGGCTGCACTGCTGGCGCCTATGAACCTTCCACCACCTGTGCACCGAGTGAAATTTGCTCTGTTGTACAGTAATAGGGCTTCCCGTGCTCCATGTTGGACTCTGTTGTGTATTCCAGTATTCTCACACGTGATCGCAATATAGTTTTCTTCAGAGGCATGGGAGATGGAGGCTATGACTGGGTTAAAATCCGCTGATTAAAAGCAGCCTAAGTGTTTGTGTTCACTATGGCTGTGGTATAAGGGGAAAACCCTGCCTGGGTGTCTGGTGTCTAGTTCTCACTGAGTCACTAGGGGAGCTTAGAATCACTCAAGTCAAAGCCTCAGCTTCTTGAAAAATGAAAGTGCTCCCCGGGGTCCCTTCTGGCAGCCCCATTAGCTGGCTTTAACTCCTTCCAAACCAAGACAGTTGTAGGATGCAGACTCAGTTCCTGTGGGGACCAGCGAGTTGTCTCCATCGGCTCGGCGGACCCTGACTCCAGCCATCTGCCCTTCGGAGGGGTGCCATTGGTCCCTGAGGGGTCAGGTGACACAGTGTGGGCGAGCTGGGGCAAATCTGTCACCACTCTGGAAAGACCTCC
Organism: Monodon monoceros; assembly: GCF_005190385.1. NCBI lineage: Eukaryota > Metazoa > Chordata > Mammalia > Artiodactyla > Monodontidae > Monodon > Monodon monoceros. The sequence goes on along the minus strand of NW_021703777.1, from coordinate 24,928,272 downwards.
AAAACAGGCTTTTCTGATCTGACACATGTGCTTGGTCTTCATTCAGGCGCAACTCACTCCCAGATCATACAGTGCAAAAGTAAAATTTACTGCTCAGCTGTCCTGCCAGTGGGTTTAACAATGTATCAAAGATGTTGTTTCATCTGTTCACCTTAAGTATACAACCAATGGGCAGAACGTGCAGATGGCACTTGTCTGATGTAATGTAGTCTCTCTTTCTCCATTTTAAGCACAATCTTATAGTCTCTAAACAGCATTTTAAAAATACGTTGACCCACATGTTGTTTGTGTATACGTATATATTTGGGGCCAGATGCTCTGGGTATCTTAAATAACTTTGATTTACTAAACTTCCCTCCTCCTTCCCCACCCCCAGCCCTTTCTTTTCAGAAGATACCTTTAGACAATCACCATTCACCTCCAACTCAAAAGACCTGCTGCCCAGTGAATCTGTGCTTCACGGAAGAATATCAGCTCCAGGTATGGAAACATTGTCGATTTTGCTTCTACTAATGGTTGCTTAAAAATTACTTTTCTGGAATGCGTGGATTCTCAGGTACTGTTGGTTCAGTTTATAGGCTGAAGTTACTCATCTGAAGCTAGGCTTTTGAGAAGAGAGAGAATTTAAATAGCCACAAAAGTTTGTTAAAAGAAAAAGCAGACAGTAAGAAAGCTCTCCGCTGCGGGGGCTTATTGTTCTTTATCGGCTGATGTTTCACTCGCAGAGTGAATTCCTTTGAAATAGCGAAGTACAACCTGGAAATAATTTGCTTTCCATGTTGTCAGTATTTTAGGCAGGCAGCCAGGAAGATGCAGGAGGGCGGTGGCAAGACCGCTAGTCGCAGACCGGGAAGATCGTGACCCTGGGGGGGGGTGTGGGCCACCACAAAGAGCACTTCGGTTTCCATGGCAGCAACACAGCTTGTTACGACAGTCTTGCCACCCAGATATCACCTCTGTTCTGAGAGGATCCGCATAGATCCATCTACCACTTCCTTTTGCCACCTCGGCCTCAATGCACAATTTCCTATCCACGCTTCCTTTTTCATTGCTCCCTTCCCGAGCAGAAAGAAAGATGTGCCTGCTGTCCCCTTACCAACAGCATGGCCATCCCTCAGGACTTAACATGTGCATCTCAGAGTTGTCATGAAATGAGAACGTTTGAGAACCCCTGCCCTGGAGTCCCTCCTCCCTTCCCACCCCTCCCCCACCCCAGTACCACCAGTCCAGCTGCCAGGAAGCTTTCAGCTCCCAGTCACTAAGAGAATTTCAGAAGCTCCTGGTGGCCTCCACACCCGTTCATGTGTCCAGGAGAGACCAAGGCCACATGTGTGCACGAGGGGCTCACAGCAGGGTTGTTGGCCAGGAATTCCTGCAAGAATAAAGTCCAGTGTCCCCCTCACACGCAAGGAGCCCATGTCACAGATGCAAACGGCTGCAGAGCTGAGTGTTTTGCGATTCAGAAAGACTCAAGGAGCATCTTCTGAGATACTGGCTTGTGGATGTCACAGGTCGTTGGAAGTGGTCCGTGACGAACAGTGGGGAAGAGGCCACTCTTTGTCGTTCTTTAGTCTTGTGATGGCAGATCCATTTCTTCTCATCTCCAAAGAGTCCTTGTTAGCCTGGCAGGGCTTTTCTATTCAAACCCCATAAATAACATGCTTACACAAAAACACGTTACATAATACCTGGTTCCAGAGGTGGAAAGAAATTCTGGTTAGTTGATGCCTTCATTCTCAAACAGGGGCTATTGGAACTGCTGTTTACTTCCCACAGTGTCTTTTTGAATAACCATCTCCCTGTTCCCCAAATTATCACCCTGCTGTTAAGTTGATGGATTGTGACTTTCTAATGTCAAAATAACTGCCTCGTAATTGCCTGTCAGAATGCTGTGACCCATACAGCCAAGCATCTCGTGATGTATATACAAACCCTGCATTGCTGGCTTAATGTACGGCTTGGCTATATTTTAAGAAGGGTTTACTGGTCAAGTTACAGCTCGCCCTCAAAAAGTAATATGTTTAACTATGTGTGTTGTGTTGTCGGGTGGGGAACTTGCTATGATGCGCTTCACAGACTTTTATTACAAATTAGATAAACTCACCCTTAAAAAGTTAACTCTTATTTTGGGGGGAGAAGTCAGCATAACCGGGATTTTTTTTTTAATGTAAATCCACCATTCTTGAGGGGTAATCAGTCTCTGTTCTTGAAAAAGCCTTTCTTTAGGCAGAGGATAGGCAAAATGACTATATTTAAATTTTGCCAAAAGAGACAACTAAAAAGGGCCTATTTAAAGCAAGCAAGGTAAAAATGCTTTAGAAATGGAGTTAAAATTAGAAAAATTAAAAGCGGTAAGGACAATCTGGTGATCACAAAGTTCTCGTAATCCGAAGATATATTTTGCAAGGAAAACCTTGATAATTTGGACGAACTGTGGAGAAGACCAATCTGAACTAACAAAAGATTGAAGTACGGAGACTTTTCAAGAAAACATGTGTTTGACGTCTGGACCGTGATACATGGCCATTGTGTACTACCTGCTCAAGCTCCCCAATCCTTTACCCACAAATCTGAAATCCATAATTTTTTGAATAAGTTATTTGGTGGCAAAACCTAATGGGAGGCTATTTATAGCCTTTATGTATTATGCCAACGATGAAATCCATACATTTTTGTTGCAGAAATATCAATGTGCTTGATTACGAAGGCCCATCGGAGTGTTACATAAAATAATATCTTACGCACCATATTATCATCTGAAATCAGAAAAAGTATGAATCCCAAAATACATCAGGCCCCAGGGGTCTTAGATAGATATGGTGAACCTACGTCTGTTCCAGGACTCTGCTAAATGCAGTGCTGGGAACAAAGAAATTTTGAAGCCACAGTTAAAGATCTTAAGGTTCTAGGGTATAAGAATCATAAATTCCTATAGAAGATTTCGGAAGACCAAGTGGACAGCAGATTTCTGAATCATTGGCGATCTGGCAAGAACGAGTTGTCCGAGGCAGATGCTCTAGTACTACGACAGCATTGTCAATGAGGGCCTGGATTCGAGAAAAGGAGGACGGGGATAGGACAGGCAGGAAATGGGCTAGTTGACTAGTTTGGTTAGCTTTGTTATCAGCAGGTTGAAGTAGGGACCTATGGTGGCTGTGCAGAAATGGGGAAGCCAGGAAGGAGATAGCTGGCTTTAGTGACTAGGCAGAAAATCATTTGTTAGTATATAAATAAAAGCGTCAGCATCCTTAGACATCTTCTCTTGGGTAATTTAAATGTCACCATTAAAAAATTATTTCCATTCTTTATTTACTTAGCAAACTTCTTGCCACACATCATGTAAAGATAAATGTCAGCCTGGAGAATGATCTCAGAGTCCCAACTAGTGGAGACCATAATTAATGAGGTTTAATGTGCCTAGTTACAATCCAAGAAAGCCCTTGCAAATGCTGAAAACCCACAGCATTAATTCAACAATATATATTGGTATATATTTATATACCTCTATCAGTGGGATGAAATTCTCTCCCATTCGCCTTTGGAGTGAGACCACGGGGCAGGGGAGTGTACCACGTGAGAGTATCGTTGAAGGCCTGGCAGCTCCAGGCCAAAGCGATGCTCACAGTGGGTTGTGATTGTGTTTCAGGCCTGTGGAGCACGAAGCAAGCGGTGTGGGAGAGAGCAAAATGGGGAGAGGTGGTAGCACCACGGATCATGGAAAAATTGAGAATAGCACTGTTAACTAGGCATTTGCCTTCGGCAGATGGTCTCTAAGACACACAGCTGCCACCATCCCAGAGAAACAGAATAAACACAGAGCTTCGCGGTGTCCTGGACCCGGTTGTTGCCACTATTTCTAGACTGACTTTCCTGTGAACCAAAAAATGCTCACGAGCCAAGACCTAACATTTTTACTTGCTGTGAATGTCTTAGGCGGAGGTAACACCAGGAATCCTTAATAAAACAATGAGTTAAAAGCTGCTGTCATCGTCTGCTGGAGGGATGTGAGGACAAAATAACCTGAAGGCCGTGAATAGATGACTGAGTGCACCCTGGCTAGTGCCGTGGCTGGTGGTGATTGTACAAAAGAAATAAAAGAGATGTCCTATTATGGGGGAGATAAAATTACAGACTCTGTGTAATTTAATGTACTTTGTCTAATTTATAGTTGTCTCACTTTGTAAAAGATTTACACTAATAGAGGAGAGATTCTGAGGTCAGGTGTTTTTCAGGGCACGAGGGCAGTTCTGTATAAGGAGTGGACCCATCGCCATGTACCTGCAGCTGTTGTGTTTTCCCGTCGTCTTTCCGAAGCAAAGGCTATTAAGAGAAGGGTTTACGTCTCAGCACTGCTTTTAAGCAGTGTGGAGCTTCAATTCTGTTTTATTATGATTTTGAAGTCACAGTATGTTTGCTCTGTATTAAGACAAAAACACAAGCAGAGCGGGTGTGAAGGAAAATGCAGGTCTCCGTGGAACTCTTTCACTGTGTTTGGAGTCACCGATGCATCTGTTTGTTGTTTCAGATGGAGCTTAGAGTCAGACAATGTAAAACATATCAGCAATTGTATTTGTAAATCCCTTCACCCATTATTTGCTAAATTCCCTTTAAAAAAAGAAACTCTTTTTGCTGTTATTGTTCATAACATCCAAACAAGAAGAACATGGGCAAAATTTAGTTCAAGACTTGATATGCCAATCAGGTTTGATGTTAAATAAAAAGGCACATTTAGAATGGTCTGCCTTGTCCCCAGGCCAATTCTTGATCCATTTTCCTCTCTCTGTTCTGCCCATCACTCTAATACAAGTTGTACCATGTCATATACACTTTTCTGAAATCTAAATTCACGGTGCCTTGCATTAGAGTACCACCAGTGACTAACTCTTGGCCTGCCGTGCAGCTGCCCAGATAGGAATGACCTCTCTCAGGCAGTGGGTTTAAAAGATGTGCATGTCACCTTTGTTTATGTTAAGACTTCCCGACTCATATCTCGAGAGAGAGACATACCAAGCTTTCCTGGATTACAGCAAAGTGTTTTCTTCAATCCTTTTTCAAACACAGCAGATTCTTTTAAAATTCAGACTAAGTCATGGATAAACAGTAGAACACTGGGTGCTGTTTGGTGTGTATCATTTTGTGGCTTAAGCTCCTTTTTGATTAAACAGATTCGTCCTGTACAGAGGAGGAAGTTAATAGTTATCAAGGACCTGCTAAATTGTCAGGCCCGGGATCTGTGTCATCTCATTTAATTTTGAAAACAACCCATTGAGACATAGGAATTATGCTCAATTTACAGGTGACTAAATGGAGGTTCAGAGAGATTTAATACCCTTTTTCCAGTTTTATTGAGATATAATTGACATATAACATTGTATTCGTTTAAGATGTACAACGTAATGATTTGATATACATATCTTTCAGAATGATCACTGCAATAAGTCTAGTTAACATCCACCACCTCACATTGTTACAAATTTTTTTTCTTGTGAGAACCTTTAAGATCTGTTCTCTTAGCAACTTTCAAACCTGCAATGTGGTATTGTTAACTACAGTCACCGTCCTGCACATTTCATCCCCAGAATTTATTTATCTTATAACTGGAAGTTTGTACCTTTTGCGGAGACATTACGGATTACATGGGTTCAGAGATATTGTGGATTCAGTTCCAGGCCACCACAATAAAGCGAATATTACCATAAAGTGAGTCACACAAATTTTTTGGTTTCCCGGTACATATAAAAGTTATGTTTACACCATACTGTAGTCTATTAAGTATGCAATAGCATTATGTCTAAAAAACAACACGCATGCCTTAGTTAAGAGATACTTTATTGCTAAAAAATGCTAACCATCATCTGACAATGCATAGTTCCACAAACCTTCGATTTGTTAAAAAAAAAAAAAAAAAAAGCAGTATCTGCGAAGCACAATAAAGCAAGATATGCCTGTAATAACTTGTTCAGAATCATCCAGTTGGTGAGTGGCAGCCCGTGAACTCAAACCCAGTACTCCACAGTGCATTTTTCTCTCTTTCTGCCCTGTCACACTGCCTCCTAAGTCAGATATGTGTCACCAGCAGTGAGCAAAGAAGCACATCTCTCCAGGGTTTGCCCATACGTACTCCCAGTTGACATTTGAAGTATTACTGATGGATGGCCTTCTTTTAGTTAGGAATAAAAAGTAGTCCTTTAAATAAGATATTTCAAAGCAGTGACAAGATAAGAATGTATTGTTTATTAATATAATGCTAATTTTGTCCTCTTCCCTTTTAATTCTTTTCTTCCTTCCCTTAATGCCTCGATATCTAGTAATCATAGTCACTTGGAATGTTTCTTTCAGTCAAGAAACTTAAAGAAACAATGTTTCTTTTCAGTAACCTTTTTTTTGCGGTACGCGGGCCTCTCACTGTTGTGGCCTCTCCCGTTGCGGAGCACAGGCTCCGGACGCGCAGGCTCAGCGGCCATGGCTCACTGGCCCAGCCGCTCCGCGGCATGTGGGATCCTCCCGGACCGGGGCCCGAACCCGTGTCCCCTGCATCGACAGGGGGACTCTCAACCACTGAGCCACCAGGGAAGCCTGCTTTTCAGTAACCTTTAATGGATTGTCTGAGCCGTAGAAATAGTTTCATGAACCTGGTTAAAACCTCCTGGTTAAATAAGACACATAACACCGAAGTGAGTGGTGATCTGATCAGCGATGCAAAAGGAAAAGTTCTCCACTGGGAATCAGGAGAACCCGGGTTTAGCCCTAGCTAAGCTTCCAGTAGAAAGAGAATAGAAGAGCTTCAAGCTTCTTCCACATCCCCTCTTTTTCAAAAACTGCCATCTGTAGTGGTACTGTGACCTCAACTCAGGTTTCTTTATTTTCCTTGTGGAGCCAAAACTATATGCTGGTATGGGGAACATCAGTTTAGTCTACTAGAAATTCTACCACACCCACTAAGAGTTGGGGAAGGGACATAATCCTCGAAGGACAGTACTGGGGATGGTAGTGACTGAGAAGCGGCCACAAGAAGGGCATCTGGGAAGATGGACCATTTCATTTCTTGATCTGGCTGCTGGTTACATATATGGGTAATTTTGTGAAAATTCATCAAGCTGTGTTAGGGCTAATTGCCTTATTCACAAATAGGTGGGTCTCGATGCCACGTGGCCACCTCCAGGCCATCAATACGAGTGCATCTTCACTTCAGAGACCGAAAGTGATCATGATGCCAGCTGTCTTTCAAGTAGACAATTTTTAGTTTACAGGAACATTTCCATTTGTAGCACAAAATTGCCCCGAATTAAGTGACATATAGGTTGATATCTCTGATTCCCGTTCTGTTTCAAATTGGGAAAGTATTCTGCACTGCTTATAGCATTTCTCTGATGTACTTACAAAAGGTGAGCTATGTAGTCTGTCCAGCTGTTTACTAGAGGGAGAAGTTTTTGTTGTTACACAGCTTCCTGACCCAGATAATGTTATTTGAGGCTAAAAATGATGTGCTCGCAACTAGCTCCATCTGTCCCTCACCAGACTAGTTTGGTCTCAGTCAGAGGGTAGGTGAATTCCAAAGGGGAGCTGTTGACTCCATTAAAAATTCTTTGAAGAGAAAGGTCTTCGTGTCCAAGTTAGTCCTTCTCAAAAATGTGACTAATCAGGTCTCTGCAGACCAGTGGCTGTGGTGTTCACATACTGAAGGGGTTTAATTGTGGTAACCTTTCCAAAGGAGAAATTTATCTCCAGTTTAGTTGCCTCACCTGAGCTATCTGTGGAAAGCCACAAAGACAGAGGACAAAACTGTGGTCGCTGTGCTAAGTCCCTTTATCTATGCCCAGATAGCACCGGGGTTGAGTCACTTGGTATTGAAGATAATCATCAACTCTTTCGTGTTTGTACTTTGCGGGAAATGGTGACATCCAAAAGCCCTTTTAAAAACCCAGTTTTTTGGGCTTCCCTGCTGGCACAGTGGTTAAGAATCTGCCTGCCAATGCAGGGGACACGGGTTCGAGCTCTGGTCCGGGAAGATCCCACATGCCGCGGAGCAACTAAGCCCGTGCGCCACAACTACTGAGCCTGCGCTCTAGAGAACACGAGCCACAACTACTAAGCCTGCGTGCCTAGAGCCCGTGCTCCGCAACAAGAGAAGCCGCCACAATGAGAAGCCTGCGCACCGCAACGAAGAGCAGCCCCCGCTTGCCACAACTGGAGAAAGCCAGCACACAGCAATGAAGACCCAATGCAGCCAAAAATAAATAAATAAAATAAATTAGTTTTTTTAAAGCCAGTTTTTTGTTATGTAAATTAGTTCATTTGTGTCATATTTTAGATCCCATGTATAAGTGATATACGATATTCATCTTTCTCTGAATGAGTTACTTCATTTAGTATGATACTCTCTAGGTCCATCCATGTTGCTGCCAATGGCATTGTTTCATTCTTTTTTATGGCTAAGTAAACATACTTGTGGTTACGAAAGGGGAAGGGGGGTGGAATTAGGAGTTTGAGATTAGCAGATACACACTACTATATATAAAACAGATAAACAGCAAGGACTTACTTTATAGCACAGGAAACTATATTCAATATCTTGTAATAAAATATACAGGAAAAGAAAAAATCCAGTTTGAGGACTTTGTTTCTCAGGTGTTTCTCAGGTTAGGTCCCTGAGGCTGTGACCACTTCGGCCCCGGCCTGATATCTTCCTGTGAGCAGAACATAAAATTTTCTGCACGCCATTTATAAGGCCTCTGCGGCGCCTGTGGTTGTGTTTTTACTTTTGCAAAGACCATTGAGATGCCTGGAGAATGAATAGTGCTATAAAAGGTCAAATTCTTGAGTATGTGTAATGGACAATGGAGAGTATTTGCTTGAAAATTGCCATGTGGTGACCCTGGCTTCAGTTTGTGACCGGCTAATTCAATCTACAAGGCCTTTTCTGTATATACAATACGTTCTTCCATTCCTTTGCTATCAAAGATACGTATTCTCATTTCATGCAATTTCTTCTTTGTGTTTATTCCTTTGCAGGGCAGCAAGTGCCCTCCGGTAACCAGTGTAGAAAAAAAGAAAAGCCATTCCGCTTACAAACTAGACCATCTATTTTTCATTCAAACGGATCCATTCTGTATTCCCATATGTAGGCCAAACGGGGACTTCTCTGCAGTGAGAGAGACACCCCTGCCCCACGTCACACCACAGCCCTTCCTCCATGTGGTTGTTGGAACGACTGTCAGGGCTTCAGCTGGGGGCTGTTCTCGCTCATGCAGTGTGTTTCCTTTAGCAAAGTCCTTACCATTTCTCTTCTCCATCTATCATCCAGAAAAGGAAGGTGTGAATTAGAAGCGCAAAAGTATGGACAGTCTTTGCACTGGCTTCATGAGATCCCTGGTTCCTCACGTCCTCCTCTGGAGTTCTACTGAGACGTCCCGCACAGGGGTCTCGCAAGTTCTCTGAATTCAACAGGTCCCAAACTAAACGTATTCCCCACCCCACCCCTGCTGTCTCCATCCCTCCCCTCCCCAAATAATTAAAACTGATTAAAACCCTCTGCTCTGTCTTTTTTTCCTAGCTTGCTGAGTAGCATCATCGCCTCCCATGGCACGAATCATAAGGTTCGATACCAATTGTTTGCGTTCCTCCAGAAACAGATCCCAAGGCAAGGATTTATGCAAGGAGTTTTGTAGGAAGCAAGACCAGGAAAGCTTGGGAGAGAGACGGGAAAGCGGGCCAGGGAAAGGCAGGCAGTCAACAAAAGGTTCCTTCTCAAACAGGTTACCTACGTAGACAACTGGAGATTAATGTCACTGGGGGACTCTGGGAAGCCATGGAGGACACACACCTCAGAACTTTCTACTGGAGGGACTGAGAGAGGTGAGATTCAAGCTTCTCCCAGGAGAGTCAATTCCCCAACACCCTGGTCTTACTACACAGGTGGTCAAAGCAGACTCCCGTGGCCAGAGGAAGCCCTTGGCAAATGTAGGCACATGCTAGCAGTGGGAAGGCAGGTGCTGAAGTGATAAAGGCAGGGTGATGGCGGGAGAGGGGGCAGGAATGACAGTCTTTGCTGCATCATTTTCCATCACTGCCTCTCCTCCACCTTCCACTTCTAACCAGTTACCCTGCACGATTCTTCCTCTTACCTCTCTCCTAAATGCATGCTTTCCTTTCTTTCCCAACTGCCAATAAGCTTGTTCGAGTCTCCATCATTAGTCCTCTGGGTTACAACAGTGGCCTCTCTCAGGTCTTCCTGCCTCCAGTGTCACCCCTGATGGTCCCGTCTTCCCATCCTGCAGCCGTAATCTTTCCAGAAGGCATATCTCATGATCTCACTCGCAGCCCTAGTGGCTTCCCACTGCCCTCAGGATAAAGTTTAACTGACACCTGCAGTCTTTCCCTATAGGTTTGTTTTTCTGTTTTCTTTTTTAATAGCCTCTGCATTCCCCTTCCACTCCAAAACTGGATTAGGTGCTGCTTCCTTTGATCTCCTGGGGTATTTAGAATTTCCTGTTTATTTAAGCATCAGCCTTCTCCCTTAGCTGTAAACTCCTTGGTGGGCATAAGCTGACTTGGTGACCATGGTATCTCCCAGAAGCCACCACCAAGTGTAATCGCTCATCAATCTTGGATGAAAGCATATTGTTGAACAACTATGTTGTTTGTAGAGCTCGTGTTAAATGTTCTAAGAGATATCTGATGAGACTTCAATTATGACACAGATCCGATTTTGACTGTAGGTTAAAATGGACCGCTTTATAAATGTAAGGTGTGCAATAAAGCTTTTCTCAAATGCAGTTGGTCTCCCTAGCTAGTGTGGGTAACTGCCATGACATAATTGTCTTTTTAGAATTAAACGGTTAAGCTTGACAGGAGAAAGATTGCAGGGCTATTGTGTTCATTTTTTTCACCTTAGGTATAGATCTAACTGCCACAAAAGAAAGTCTAGAGCAGCATTTCTGAGGGCAGAGAGTGGAAGGTGGAGGTCCAAGAAGACTAGATGGTTTGATGTTAAAGGTTAACACGGGAATTAATGTGAAAACCCAGTACTGATTTTCATGCATAATAATAAAACTTCCCAGGCATAAAACTCCCTACGTCATTAGTCTCATATTAAAAAGTTTGGAATTATTTCAGATAGAATTGTTTTCCCATCCGTGAGCCAACCGCTTTATGAGATGAGCTTCTCTTTTAATGTAAATTATTTCATTGAGAGACAGTGTTATATTTTGATCCAAATAGGGCAAAAGTTCACATAAGAGTCTTTCATCCATACTAAGGGGAAACTGTGTGAGACAGATTTGAATTCAGGCCTGACGCTCTCTGGAATTTGGGCAGCCCATGAAAGGGAATTTTTTTTTCTTGCAAATTATTAAAAAATGATACATGGCCTTTTCCTCTTGCTTGGGAAATGTCCCCCAAATTTTCTGACACTTCCTCAGTTGTTTCTTACACCTGAAGAGAGAAACAGTTTTCTACAGCTGTCAGGCTACACCCCTCCCTACTCTTACACCTTTCTCCTCACCTCTGCAAGAATCAACTGAGATGAGCCCCCTGCAGTTGGAGATTCCCACACATACACAGCCGTTTCTGCCCTCAGCTACCTGTCTCCTCCAGGGCACTCTGTCTCATCCCCATCTTTTCCTTCTCTTTTTCTATCGTGAGCCATTGTGGGGTTTACATGAGGCAAGACCTATGCTAAATATTCTACTAAAGATGTCAATAAGAAATGAATTCTCTAAGTTACAGAGAAATACAGTGCTCCCTGTTATTTTGTGAACTTTAACCTTCACGTCCCATTCTAGGAATTTAATCTACCAATAAACTTGAGCAAGTAACACTAAGGTGTATGGACAAGGCTGTGCTCTCCACATAAATATATGAAAACAAATTAAATGTTCATAGGTAGGGAACTGGTGAAATGAACCATAGGACATTCGATGGAAAATTCCAGAGCTATTAAAAAAGGATAAAGGAGATCTTTGAGAATGTATATGAAAAGATGTCTAAGATATATTGTTAGATTTTAAAAAACAAAAAGCTGGCTACAGACAATATGTGTGACATGATCCCATTTATATATTTTTTAAAGAGGTGGTACATTTTTTTTTTTTTTTTTTTTCGGTACGCGGGCCTCTCACTGTTATGGCCTCTCCCGTTGTGGAGAACAGGCTCCGGATGCGCAGGCTCAGCGGCCATGGCTCACGGGCCCAGCCGCTCTGCGGCATGTGGGATCTTCCCGGACCGGGGCATGAACCCGCGTCCCCTGAATCGGCAGCATCGGCAGGCGGACTGTCAACCACTGCGCCACCAGGGTAGCCAGAGGTGGTACATTTTATGTGCACACAAAATGCTTGCATGTGTGGAGATAATTTCCCCACAGGTAAATTCTGAACAGTGATTAGCACAGGAGTGAAAAGGACTGGGAGAAGAGGGATAGTAAGTGAGAGGCGTTCTTTCATTTTTCAGTTTGTATCCTTTGTTCTATTTTTTTTACCATTAATTTACACTTCTATAATTTTTTAAAGTTATCAAAAGTAAAGTGAGATACTTATGTGTTCAAATCAGTTTTTTTTTTTTAGAATCCATCATTCCATGGATTCCATGATTCATATGATGACTTGGAGCCCTAATGAATAATCTCTAAATTAAGTGAACTACTAAAAATATGGATAAAGCAATGATTCTTAGCCATCTTCCCTTGGTGAACTCCCCCAGCTAGATGCCAGGGTTAAATGAGTGTTTCATACAGTTCATGAGAATGTAAATCAGGTTACAAATCCGCATGAATGGTGTGACCGCATGGTTTGTAAAACTGTGTGCATACAGGGGAAAAATCAGGAAGGATAGAAATGTTAACTGTTATTTCAGGGTAATCCATCTGCAAATTCTAGGTCCTTGCCTTAAGTATCCAGGAATGAGTCACTCAGATCAGTTGCTTGTCTTTTAACTTGAATGGAATTAGACTCTGGGATGTTCAGTTGAAAGATTCATGAATCAGTAGGTCCCAGGAAAGGCAGTGGTGAGGTTATCAGGGAAATCAGCTCTATTATAGGAACAGGAAACAGAATAATTAGGGAGTCAGATAACCCAGAGGTAGAATGATATACAAATTAATTAATTAATTAATTAAAAAGATTAGGTCCAAACTCTGGTTGTCAATCTTTGCTGGAGTGTGGAGGCAGGAATTAATGGGTTATGCGGATTTGAGGTAACTATTTTGTCTTAAAGGCAAGATGACTCATACAAATTACTTTTTTTGCTCACTAATTTTGTATGTACTGTGTAGGTACTTGCCAAAAGAAAAGCAGGGGAAAATTTTACTCAGGAAAAAAAAAAAATGTGTACTCTTGCAAATGCTTTTAACATGTAGGCATGCTTTCGGTATGTGAAAGTTATTTTTGACACTATTTTTGGCCAAATTGTTTTTCATTTTTATGAAAAATGTTAATTTTTAAAGCACTCCGGTCTATCTCCCAACTGTTACTTTTATCACTCGAAAATGTGGTATTTTAAAAATATCATCACTGGTGTCCTACTAAGACTTGCCTTGGATTACAAGCCTTTCATAGTAATTAATGTCTTTTCTTAAAGGCATTTGGACATGAAAAAGGAATAAAATGAAAGTTCACCAAAATGTTCATAGCAGTTGTCTTTGGGTAATGATGGGAACTGTCGTTGTGGTTTGGGGTTTTTTTTTTCCCCCACTTGTCTGTGTTCTTCTAGTTTTCTATAATGAGCATGGAACACTTATACAGAAAAAATCAAATTTATTAGAGGGAGTACGTTTGTTAAGGGAGAAAGATAAGAGTCATGATGCTTTGAGCTGCACTATAGTCATTCTCATGGTTACACACAAGATGGGCCTTTGTCCAAGGCTCCCAAACATCTTGTGTTACAATGAATAAATATTGGTAGAGTTGTTTCAAAAATTTTAAATTACATATCCTGTAAGTTATTAACAAAGGGCTGTGAAACCCTCATATGAGATACAAATATGACCGTAGTCTTTTAAGTACATATTTCAGTTTGGCTACTTACTAAGTTCACTTGAGGAATGATTGAAGTTTGAGGATCGTTCCTTATTTTCAACCTTACAAGGGAGATTAATGAATTAAATTTATCTTAGGGCACCAGCTGTTGGAGAAGAAGTGCACACCATCTTATTTAACTGGGTCGCTGAAAACGGTGTTTAATGGAACAGCCCTTTGTACTGTTACATTGCACTATTGGTCTCATAAATATCCTTCACTTAGGTATAATTAACACAATAATAGCTGCTGATGGAGAATGTTTTCAGTAGTTTTATCAAGAAGTAAAATGAGCATTCACATTTTTGTTGCATCTGTTTAGTTTCCTAACAGAAGAGGTCAATTAGAAAAACGATCTTCGTGGCTACAGATTCACTTCCCCTTAGATAATTTTCATTCTTCTCCATTAGCGTCAGAGGACATTGAGATCCTATGAAATGGGGATTAAATATAAAAGGATCTGAGAGCATTAAGTATTTGATGAGCAGTCTGAAGAGCTATTATGAGGTGTATGTACCCCTGGGGTAAAAAGAAAGTTTATGTATTCATTCAACAAACACTTATGAAGCAGCTATGATACGCTGAGTACCTTTTAGGTCTGGGGAACAACAGTGAACAGAACAAAGTCCTTGTCCTTATGGGGCTTATGTGCTAGAGATAGAGACAGATGATATACAAATAATTATACAGTGTGTATATAATATATACACACACATATATAATAACATTGTAGAAGTATATAATATATATTTTTATGGAATATATAATTTTATTTCTATATTATTTAATAACATGAAAAAACTAAGCTATGTAAGGGGGGTTGGAAAGGGACCATCAAAGGTAGGATGGTCAGAGAAAGTTCTCCCTGAGAAGGTGCAGTTCTGGGTAAAGGGAGCAGTTACTACAAGGCCCAGAGGGGAGGATGGGCTTGGCTTGGGGAAGTGACAGCAGGAAGAGTGGCTGGCTGGAGGGGAGGGAGGAGAAGAGCTTACAGAGGCTGGAGGAGACTAGCAAGGGCTTGGGCTTTCCTGCAAGTATCCTAGGAACCACTGGAATGTTTGGAGCAGAGAAACGACAGAATCTCACTTCCATTTTAAAAAGTTAATCTGACTTCTTGTTTAATCTTTAAAGCCTTAATAAGGTCCCCTGAAAGGCTTAATGGAAACAGAGAGGCCCTGAATAAAGATAAGAGAGGCAGAGAAAGTTAATTTAATTTGCTGGGTATTCTTTTTATAGTGGATGGAATCTGTGCAATCCTTGTAATAATTAATTATTGGTGGTGAATATTGCCCAATGTTTATCTCATTTCATTTTTCTTACTATTAAGTTATGAAAGAGAGATTGTATAGCACAGGGAACTATACTCTATTTTGCAATAACCTGTAAAGGAAAAGAATCTGAAAAAGAATATGTGTGTGTGTGTGTGTGTGTGTGTGTGTGTGTGTGTATAAAACTGAATCACTGTGCTGTTCACCTGAAACCAACACGATATGGTAAATCAACTATACCGCGATAAAAAATAAAATAAAAATTTGTTAAAACTAAAATAAATTTTTATTAAAAACTCAAAAATATATATATTTGTTTTATATATATATATTTATTTATTTATTTTTGGCTGTGTTGGGTCTTCATTTCTGTGCGAGGGCTTTCTCTAGTTGTGGCGAGCGGGGGCCCCTCTTCATCGCGGTGCACGGGCCTCTCACTGTCGCGGCCTCTCTTGTTGCGGAGCACAGGCTCCAGACGCGCAGGCTCAGTAGTTGTGGCTCACGAGCCCAGTTGCTCCGCGGCATGTGGGATCTTCCCAGACCAGGGCTCGAACCCATGTCCCCTGCATTGGCAGGCAGATTCTCAACCACTGCGCCACCAGGGAAGCCCAAAATATTTTTATTTTACTATGTTTAGTTGAATGTTTTGGGTTTTTTCTTAATCAGTTAAAATGACTATCTAGATAGTTAACTGAATATTTATGGAAAAAAAGTCTACAAAACTCAATAATAAAAAAACGCTTGGAAGCTCACAGAATTTGAAATCAGAATTATTTTTTAAAATGACAAGAAAAATCCATTATTTAGAATTCATTGTAGAAAAGAGAATGCCTTCATAAGAAAGAGGAATTTAGCTTCATCAAGAATTGCTCCAGCATTATTTATAAAGAGCTATGTCAGGGAACTGTGAATTCACCAATAAAAACTGCAAATTACTCAAACAGACGCTCACAAAGCATGCCTAGAGGCTATTGTATATGTGTGTCTTGCCAGTTCTGCCATTGGAGAGGTGATTTACAGTCGTAAAACCACTAATGATGGCTCTTTACAAATGTTATACCAAATTATATTGTGTAAGACAATAACATCCGTTATTTACAACAGAAATCCTAAATGTTTGTTACCTACATACATTACTGACAAGCAGAAGAGCTTATATTTGCTAGTACATAATATGACTCTTTTGGTGTGTGCGTGGAGCAGGGAGGGTGCCTTTCCCCATTCAAGGAAATAGCACTTAATAAGGAAATTTCTCAGAAACACGACCAAGTACTAAACCATCAAAAACTCAGGTTCGGGCTTCTCTGGTGGCGCAGTGGTTGAGAATCTGCCTGCTAATGCAGGGGACACGGGTTCGAGCCCTGGTCTGGGACGATCCCACATGCCGCGGAGCAACTAGGCCCGTGAGCCACAACTACTGAGCCTGCACGTCTGGAGCCTGTGCTCCGCAGCAAGAGAGGCAGCGATAGAGAGAGGCCCGCACACGGCGATGAAGAGTGGCCCCCGCTCGCCGCAACTAGAGAAAGCCCTCGCCCAGAAACGAAGACCCAACACAGCCAAAAATAAACAAATAAATAAATAAATAATAAAAATAAAGGAATTCCCTTTTAAAAAAAAAAAAAAAAAGCTCAGGTTCGAGATGACCTTCCCGCTAAATATGTGCCTCTTCCCACCTCTCTCCAGCAATCCTCAGATGTTGAAATCCCTTTTTAACAATATTTTGTCATCTGTAATATCTGAGGCAATGGAGATTCTTCCTAGACTTTTTGAGACTTGCATCATATAAACACATTGTTTGGCTAAATTTTTGTTTTAAGTGTTTTCCAACCACCAGAATAGAGTAGATGATTCTCTAGACTAGACCTGTTACCATACAATTTTTCAGCCAAGTCCTTCAGAGACAGTTTGCTGAGATAGGGAATGAGATAATAAGATTCAGTGATAGAAAAGCAGTCCACTTCTTGCTGGCGAGCTGTGAGGTTGACTACTTAATATTGAGCTGAAGAGTGAGTCTGAATTACAGTTTCCTCCAGGGTGATGCAGGCTTCAGAATTCACTGGGGGAAGGGTTGAGGGTGGAGACAAGAGAAACCTTTACAAGCGGTCCGTTTACATCTGTTTACACTCATGAGTGTGTGTGTGTTCATTTTCTTTTGGCGTGTGGGAAGAAACTGGTTAAAATCTCTAAAAGGGCTTTGCTACTTTACTTTTTTAAAGCATTGTTTTTTTATTGAAATATAGTTGCTGTACACTATTATATAAGTTACAGGTGTACAATACAGTGATCCACAATCTTTAAAGGTTATACTCCATTTATAGTTATCATAAAATATTGGCTATATTCCCCATGTTGTACAGTACATCCTTATAGCTTACTTTATACTTAGTAGTTGGTACCTCTTAATTTCCACTCTTATGTTGCCCCTCCACACACACACTGGCAACCACTAGTTTGTTCTCTATGTCTGTGAGTCTGCTTCTTTTTTGTTATATCCACTGTTTGTTGTATTCTTTAGATTCTACATATAAGTGATATCATACCATATTTGTCTTTCTCCATGTGACTTAAGGGCTTTGCTCTTTTAAATAGAAATGTCCACTTAAGAGATTTCATAGTTAGAAAGTTCTTAATTGACTCATTGTTCCCTAGCAATGGTGGCCCCTTTTCAGGGTAGCACACCATATGTTAGAACAAGTAATAACAAAGGGAAATGAATTTGAGAAAAACTGCATCCATTTTGAGAAACTGGATTTTTGTGTGTGTGCATCAATAACCCAACCAGGATGTTCCTGTGTGCTTAGCGCACTGAATACATTTAAGTCATTTTCATTTTACTGGGGAGCTGGGATAAACCTGCAGTTAGACCTTTGGGAAATCATTACTGGCTCAAGCTAAATGATATTGCTGTCTCTATTACAGTCTTGGGGAGTCATATACACTGATTCATAAGCATTCCTTTGATCAACTGGAAAAACTTCTCTCTACTCGGAAGGAGGACAGAGAAGTCTCATAGGTCAGATTGTGTGGTTGACATTCTCAAGGTGATGCTATCAACTCCTCTCAGATTAGATCCTTGAGGCTTTCTAAATCCTTTTTGCAAACAGCTGAATTCCAACACGACTACCTTTATTTGTGCAATTGAAGAACGAGAGTGATCCCAGTACACCGCTAGCAAAGAAGTGATTATCTTATCCTCTTGAAGGTGGTAACCAGCTTGGACTCTTTTTGGTTTGTTTTCCAATTGCTCAGGTTGATGGGATTAAAGAGATTTTTAAAGAAAGAATTTTAAATATGCACAAGGAAAAAGATATGTGCAGCTATGTTATGTATTGGTTTTAATAGACTTGGACTCTTAAAATGCTTGATCATAACAAAATAGGTGGAAACGTGTACTGAGTTGGTGGCCTTCAAACTTTTGGACAGAAACCCAGAGTAAGTTTTATGTGTTTACAAACATGTATGTATATGTGTGTGTTAAATGACAGTGTAAAATATATAGAGGTAGGTTGGTTGATCGATTAAGATAGGTAAATGACACAATCTTCACCATGTACCACGTCTGGTATTTTCCAGTCTATCCTATTTTATTTCACCTTTTTTTTTTTAAAAAAAGTGCTGGTTGAGCCCAGTTCATTTCATGATCTGCTGGTGGGTCACACCCAGCAATTTTATCATCACTGGGCTAACCGATAAGGATAACGGGAGTGTTCTCCTCCTTTGAGTTCCCTTCTGGCAAAGTCAAGAAGGACCAACTAGGTGCCAACTCCTTTAGTCTTTTTTTTTTTTTTTGGCTGCCTTGGGTCTTAGTTGAGGCACGTGAGCTCTTTGTTGCCGTGCGTAGGCTTCTCTCTAGTTGTGACACACGGGCTCAGCTGCCCCGCGGCACGTTGGATCTTAGTTCCCCGACCAGGGATCGAACCAGCGTCCTCTGCATTGCAAGACTGATTCTTAACCACTGGACCACCAGGGAAGTCCCAACTCCTTTGGTCTTGACTCAACAGGCTGTTTTGTGCCAAACAGTTTGCAGATCCAAACTCCCATCCTATTGAGATGATTGGATCACTCCTGAACCAGACCTTTGAAGCTGTGCCCTACTGTACCAAAAACAAACAAAACAGAAGAGGAACCAAACCTTTCCCAGAGTGGTCTGGTACTATTGGTCTTTGTATCTCAGTAGGAACTGGAAAGTAATGATGTTTTGCATGTGAGTGAATCTCATTGAATAACAAATGTCTCTAGATTGCTTTTCAAAATTTTAAAATAATGGCAAAGTGAACTTAAGTGGGAGGAAAAGGATAGAAGAAAAATTTTGAATTCTGCATTTAGCCATTAATTGAATCTAGTCCTTAGTATCTGAAACCAGTCTTTGGTTTTGCACCTTCTTGCATATAAGTAGCTATGACAGTGTCCATCCTTGATTCTTATTCAGTGTGTTAGACAGGGGCTGAATGACCCCCTCTCCGCAGTATGTTGCCTTTAGTTCCCATTTTTAAAAATAATTTCCTATGAATAGCAGATCACCCTTCCTGCCTCCCCCCCACTCCTCCGCCTCCCCCATGAATGATAAAAGGCTCAGATTGAAATAATGGAGTTTTTCGGTTGCTGGAAATGATGGATTACAGTAATCAGCTAAGCTTTTTAAAGCATGTGTATTGAAAGGGAGAAAAAGATATGTCTTGGATTCCACCCACTCCAGGAATCAGCAAAGAGAGAATTCTCTCAATTAAAACAATGAAATTTCATCCCACCCTTGGGGTATTACTTCTGCTCTGTTGATGATAATGAACATCAAGTTGATTGGCTTCCCACGCCCTGACAATCATTAGTTATGCCAAAGGTGCTGGGGACCTTCCTAATGAGTGCAGTGATCTGAAAGAAATGTAAGGTGACAGCCTTTTCCTCACCTCACCCCCGAAGCCCCGTCTCAGGACAGGTGACGGGCCTGATGTATCTTTTTACAGTACACTTCCTCCTCACTCTCTCTAATAGGAAAGAGATTTTGAAGATATTATTTGCTTGGAATGAGCTGATTCCGTGGAACATAGAAAAGTTTCTATTTGTCACCTACTGTATAGCACAGGGAACTATACTCAATATTTTGTAATAACCTATAAGGGAAAAAAACCTGAAAAAGAATAGATACATATATGTATAACTGAATCACTTGGCTGTACACCTGAAACTAACACAACATTGTAAAGCAACTCTACTTCAATGAAAAATAAAATAAAAAATAGATCTATATGTGAAGTACTGCGAAGGCTATTAAGGTAGAAGAACTTGACTGGTAGGGCTGAAAAGGCTTACATATTTGAAGATACCTGCAAATAATTCTCACTTATTACACATATTCAGCGTCCAAATGTCTGAAAAATATGGTGCCAGCAACATAGAAAGGCTAAAGGAATTGGAAGTTTAATAGGGCAATGTTCTCCATTCTGAAAGGGTCAAATTTTCTTCTGTCATTAGAGTTTCTACAAAAGAATCCCATTCAGACATGGAGGATTTTTTTTTTTTTTTACTTCACATAGGCAATTATTTCCATCTTAACCTTGGATAGAGGAAGTTGGACTAATAGTTAAATGTGATTGGAATTATGCCTATGACTTTTTTTACTGCCTTGTGAATTTTCTTATCGAAAGCTCAGTGAACTTCTTAATTCAAAACTTAAGAATCAGCTTGTGCTCCTTGCCCCTGGTAATCACCAGGGTACCACTATCATTGAAGGTATATTAAGGACCTACCTGTCTGTGTCCCAGCTAGAATTTAAAGTCCTAGTCTGCTTTCTCAAAATCTGCAACCTAGGCTGGATAAGATCTATGGTTCTCAACTGGGGTTGATTTGTCCCCCGCAGGAGACATTTAGCAGTGCCTGGTGGTATTTTTAATTGCCATGACCAGGGGGCAGGTACTACTAGCACCTATTATCTAGAAGCCAGGGATGCTACCAAGTATCCTGCAATGCACAGAACAGGCCCAGCAACGAAGTATTATCTGGGCCAGATGTCAGTAGTGCTGAGGTTGAGAAACCCCACCTTAGCTGTTGGCGGGTGTGTACCTAAAGGGCATGTTGAAAACTAAAAGTCATAGACCAGATATACAAATTAAGTGGTATTGCTTCAACTGTGTATAAACACAGACTTCTGGAAATTTTTCAAGTTTCTAAGCTAGGGTTTTGTTGTTTAATAGCTCTATTAACACTTGCACTTGTTTCACAATAGACAACTGGGCAACGGTGACACTCTTTCATTATAACAGTGGCCTGAAAAACAAGCATCAAACGTGAACACAACCTTGCTCATGAATTCTTAAAATCTCAGGAAATGGAGGATATGCATTATGGAACGGGAGTCCTATCCCCTGTGAAGTACCTGAGCCTACTTTAAATGATAAAAAAAATTACATGTATCAGTTAGGATGAAGTTTTGATGGCTGTAAAAAAGGCCAAAGGAACAGTGGCTTAAATAAGGTAGAAGTTTATTTCTCTCTGATATGTCAGCTGGAGTGTGAGCAATCTGGGGCTGTTACTGTGGCCCCAGGGTGGCCAGGTTCCTTCTGTCTTGTTCTGCCAACCTTGGTATATAGCTTCCATTTCACCACCTAGGATGGCGGCTCCATCTCCCACCATCATGCCCACATCCTCAACAGCAGGAAGGCAAGAAGAAAGTCAAGGGCATGGCCCTCCTTTTAAGGTCATGACCTAGAGGTTGTGCACATCACTTCTGCTCATCTCATTGTCTAGAACTTAGTCATATGGCTACATGTAGCTGTTAGGGAGACTGACAAAGTTTTTTTGTTGGGCAGACATGTGCCCAGCAAAACCTCAGGGGTTCCTTTATTAAAGGAAGAAGAAAAGCATGCATGTGGGAAGACAGCTAGCAGCCTCTGCTTCAGATATCTTGTCTTTGGTTAATTCAAGGTCAAGGAACCCAAAGACTGCTTAATGATTCCAGTTGGCCTTTGGTCAGGATAGAGGGCACAGACTGTGATGATGTCTACAATGGCTCGTTATTTCACTCTGTTACATCAATCCTCAATCACACGTAGGGCAGTACTAGCTCAGGAGCTGAACTGCCACGGTTCAAATCTTAGCTCCGCCACTTGCCAGCTGAGTCGATTTCAGCAAGCTTCCTTCCACTCTTTGTGCCTGGATTTCCTCCTCTGTAAATTGTTGATGGTAATAATACCTAACTCACAGGCTTGGGGTGAGATTTAGTGAAGTCATACACATAAGGCACTCAGACCAGTGCCCATCAGAGTGACCTACTAAGATTTCTACACATTGTTATCATTGTGGTGGATCCCTGCGCCCGACTAGCTGATTTCCTCTCTGCTGATTTGAACCTTAACTTAGTAAACACATACATGTCTGTCAATTACATTTGGTTTTAAAATCCTAATACAGATTTGTTGCTTTGACCTAATTTTGAGTCGTAGCTCCCACCCCCAATAAAGTTATCAAAACGTGGGATTTGATTTGGGATGAAAATAAAGCTGACCGGGATTGATGTGGGCTTGAGCCAGCTCACGAGCTAGTAGACTGCCAGCAATTTACATCGGAGTCACATCGGTGGACAAGCTAGAAATTCAGAGTAGACAACTAATGTTCTGCGGCTTTGTCAACTACCTGTGGATTCCTCTGCAGATGTCGGAGATTTCTGCTTTGATCCGATCAATTTCATTAAACTCGAGGTAATTCTTTTCAGTAAAGGAATTCACAAACTCACAGCAAAAACATTGTAACTCAGAAGATCTACAAATGGCAGTAATTATCATGCTTTCTACAGTATTTCATGTGTCAACATCGTACAGCAGATATCCGTCCCTGAATTCTGAGCAGATCACTAAAATTAAGGTTAGGACATTTTTAAAGCTGATGAATGTACATACGTATCTGTGTGTGTATTAGAGAAAATCCTCTGCGGGTGATAATATAGTTTGGCCCCTACGACACACATGTTCTTTGTTAGGTCATTTCCTACTTTTTACTAGTATAAATTTTGAAAGTAGATTAGTATTTTACCTCTATATGAAGTAATAGAAATGCAAATCATGTATATTGTTTATGGAATGCAGGGTGTATTTTCCATAGGCTATAACATACTCTGATGTGAATATAAAATTAGTGGGGGCAGCCATACTCCAGTACACAAACATTTGTCTTGATTTTCTTCTCAAAGTCCCTTTGGTCCTTACAACATAAAATTTAATGGATGATTCTACATCCATTTACTCTTAAATTCAGTGAGGAAGAATGATGGTGACTCATTATAGCAATTCTTATTATTGTATCAACAGAAAATGGTAAAGAAAACAATTTCACCCAATTGCATGGAAATGGAAGTTATTTATTTTTTAAGGTTTTTCAGTTTGTTTGTTTTTTGGCTGAGTTGGGTCTTTGTTGCTGCACAGGGGCTTTCTCTAGTTGCGGTGAGCGGGGGCTACTCTTCGTTGCAGTGTGTGGGCTTCTCATTCTTGTTGCGGAGCATGGGCTCTAGGTGCTTGGGCTCAGTAGTTGTGGCTTGTGGGCTCTAGAGCGCAGGCTCAGTAGCTGTGGCGCATGGGCTTAGTTGATCCGCAGCATGTGGGATCTTCCCGGACCAGGGCTCCAACCCGTGTCCCCTGCATTGGCAGGTGGATTCTTAACCACTGCGCCACCAGGGAAGTCTGAAATGGAAGTTATTTAGACTGACCTGTATCAAGATATTTACTAGGCAGGCTAAAACTTTAAGCACTCAAGAGGGCGTGTGGGTTTAACAATGTGAATATACAACAGCAAATGATGCCCAACCCTAAAAAAAAAAAAAAAAAAATACAACGACGATTTCCAGAATAAATCATTTCCATTTCTGCCATAGAAGTTTTGGTTTCTTAAAACTCAGCATATTACAGTATAACGCTTTAAAAAATTATTCAGGACTTAAGGAAGCAAGCCCTAGAGTGCAGGTTCCTCCAAACAGAAGGATTCCACTCTTTTTCTCTTTCTTTTTCAAATAAATGAATACAGGAAACAGAAAGGCATAGAAGGAACATGGGAGAATGAGGGCTAATAGCCTTACTGGTGAACAAGCTCCAGAGAAAAAGGGGACAAAGAACTTTTCCTGTGATGCAGCATTTTGGGGCAGGGGTAGCCGCTGTGAATCTCTTAAAGTTCAAGGACCTCACAAACCTCTCCTTGGCCAACTGGAACGAAGCATAGGCTCATGTGAGTCACTAGGTGAACAGTTGTAACTTGATAAAAAGATAATCCTCTGGCTATTATTATATCAAAGCAGTAGACGGAGTGTCTGTAAAGGTCAAATGTGAAGCTTTCCACAATAATTTTACCTAAAGGCAAAGAGTTTACCTTTAAAAGCAAGATCTGTACTTTGTTCTGTAGGGTCTCTGTTATCCAGTACAGAGATCGTATCCAGCACACAGTGGCTTGAGCCAGATATGGTTTGTTTGCGGGATACTCTTCAAGACATTTGGTTTTTGTTTTGAGATATAATATAAGGATTCCATTGATTAATAATTGTTGCAAATATGGTCCCAGAATTGTGTGACTCAGGGTCACTGCCCCTAAGAGACCAAAATTCTTGATAAAACACTACACGGTTCCTGCCTTTTGACCTTGCTCTGACTTGGGAGGACACCCCCAGAATGCGTGGTTTGGTTCAGTACCTGTGAAAAGGGGACAGAACCTACCACAGAGGCTGTTGGGAGGAGCCAATGGTATAATTTACTTCAGGTACTTTACAGAGCACCTGATGCATTGTTAGCTCTCAGTAGCAAATTTTATTATTGGTGCTGCCACCATATTTCCTGCCCAGGTGTTAAGAGGGTAAACGGAGACATGATATTAAATGTTCACAGTTGGGGCTTCCCTGGTGGCGCAGTGGTTGGGAGTCAGCCTGCCGATGCAGGGGACACAGGTTCGTGCCCCGGTCTGGGAAGATCCCACATGCCGCGGAGCGGCTGGGCCCGTGAGCCATGGCCGCTGAGCCTGCGTGTCCGGAGCCTGTGCTCCGCAACGGGAGAGGCCACAACAGTGAGAGGCCTGAGTACCACAAAAAAAAAAAAAAAAAAAATGTTCACAGTTGGTTAGAAATTCGATTTGCCACTGATGAAATAAGGTATCCCCCCACCCTTCTCCCCACCACCACTTCACTACTCCCTGCTCCTGCCCTCTCCCTCTTCTCCCCCTCCTTCCCCCTTCTCCGCCACTCAACCAGTGTTACCAGTTCCATGGGCATCCCTCCAGAGATACTGTATGCACAGACAAGTGAAAATGTATCTGTATATCTGCGTGTATCCATATTTATTTTTGGAACATTTATTCTTGAACAGCCCTCCACTTGAAAGGATAAAGAACCTCCTTTCAAGCTGATAATTGAAGCAGGGAAACGAAGTTAAGAGTCTCTTCCCTGCATGGTTGCAAATGGCAAGTTTTTCTACCCTGTGGAATCCAGTGGTTACATCCTTCCTGATTTAACAAGATAAAGAGGACATTGGATCTAGAGGAGCCTTTTGACAGGGTAGACACTGAGGCCCCAAAAGGTGGTTCACACTGGAGCTTATTACCGCATTCAACAGGCCATTTTATCTCCACATAGAGACATGATCATTTAAGCATGTGGGCCAAATATGTGGGTGCCCAGAATCAACAACCAGTTCTCTTTTACATATTTTTATATGCTTTGTTAGCTGACTGGCTCCAAATTACACTGACGGGGAACTAGGAGCCTTAGTTGAGGAGTCAGTGGTGTAAAGCACCCTACTCTAGCTGAGCAGATAGAGCAAAGAATTTCAGAAGAATGACAGTTGCTCCACTTCCCTTCTTTCGATCGTTCCCATTGCCCCCCCCACAGGAACCTAGTCAAATCAGATTTAGCTCTTCCACATTCCATCAATCAGGGCAAAAATGATTGGGTTAAAAGGGCATACTTCTGAGTATCCTGGTGCCTAAGTAATATGGTTATATTATCTATAAGTAACACAGAGAGAGAAGCAGACGCAGTCACTCCCCATAAGCAGTGATTCTGACATCATTTGACACGCACGGATGGTAGGTAGGCTTAGTCTAGGTATCAGAGTTTGCAGTTTTGGCTAAACCTTTACTTTGGAAGAGGAAAGAGGTGTGCCATTCCATTTGAAAGCCTTTGGAAACTCGCTTTTTACCCATGGTTACCCGCCAGACCAGTATTTGGGATTTGACGTTTTTCAGTGCTCTGTTCTCCTGGAGATATTACTGGTTTCCCTAACAGTAGAAATAGTTCTGTGAATTGGGTCTTGACAGGTAAAGAGCTTTCCCGTTGGCCCTTATGGGTTTTGGGTATGTGTACGCTTTTTAAATGAGAAATGTAGATCTCTAGGAGTTTCACCTGACATTATGTCCTGTGAGATTAGACTGTGACCACATTTTCATCTCAGACAACACCGACAGGACCTTGAGGCAAATCATATGCTCGAACACTCTTGAAATCAGAATATGGCGGCATTCCGATGGGAGGAGCATTTGTGAGTTCCCATATTAAGATTAAATGTAAGAATCTTTGTTCATGCAACGTTAAGGTTACAGATGTGCGTATGCCAAAACTGGGAAACAGAAAATGAGATTATCATGGTGACGTCTGTTTTCCACTGTAGTACGTGTTCTATCGGACAGTGTATGGGTTGAAGACTGATTAGTTATGCAAAGCCATTGGTAGGTAGTGTGATCAAGCACCTGAACCTGTGGGGAGGCAGGGGGAGGAGGTGAGGAGAGCACTGAGCTAAGACTGGTTCACTCCCAATCTGGATTTTACTGTATGACTCCAGGCAGGCAATTAGCTGGCCCACACCTCAGGTTCTCTATAAATTAGAAGCAGTAATAGAAGCCTTCTCCCAGTTCTCCCTGGTTCACAGAAGGTGAGGCCAAGATTCTTCTGAGGTGAAGTCTCCAAAGAAAGTTGAACCTCCATCATCATAGTTTGAGGTAGTAACTTTCTGTTATGGGGTAGACAGTGGTGCAACATGGGACAGGCTAGGACTTCTCAGCCTTATCTATTTGCAAGTGGTTTACATTAATTTACATATATCATGCATCAATGCTTTTCTCTCCTTTGCCTATAATTAGTGAAATTTTAATCAAATCAACCAATATTTATTGATTGTCTATTATATTTAAGATCTATGTAAAACAAGAAGCTAGGAGGAGATGCTTTCAAAGATGACCAAGTCAGGGACTTCCCCGCAGGTTCAGTGATTAAGACTCCATGCTTCCGATGCAGGGGGCACAAGTTCGAGCCCTGGTCGGGGAACTAAGATCCCACATGTCGTGTGGCACGACCAAATAAAAAAAATTAAATTAAAGAATAAAAAAATGATGACCAAGTCAGAATATATGAGAAAGATACATACATACAACCTTCAGTAATACAGGACATATAGTTAAAATATATTGCATTTCCACTATGGACTAAGGTTGTGTCTCCACACTTCCAAATTTATTATTTGATCTTTCTCTATTTTGATTTGTAACCAAAATATTGCACTGATATTTTTGTATTTAATTTATTTGATTTCCTTTTCAGTTTGAAAATTGAAATGGAAGGAAAACATGGTTTTTTTTTAGATTTCTCCTCCTCTCACTCAGCTACTTTGGAGTTGTATCACTGAGTATTTTCTGTTCCTTAACATATCCTTAGGCTACTGGATATTTGCATTTTTGGTTTGTAAGCTGAAAATCCTCTATTTGCTCTAACCTTAAATGATTAAATAGAAGTGGTTTCGAGTTTTCATTTAGTTATATTGATAATAGTAATGCCTTAACTTTCATATTCAAGTTCAATTCTTCAGACTCCTTGTCCATAGGATATGTGTTTGGAGTAGGATTAAACTTACATTAAACCGTCCATGCTGTAGCTACCTTCTGTTCTTTAACAGGGACATGTGTGTTTAAGGCAGCTGATAAGGTTGTACTTTCATCTGAAACCATAAAATGCAGCGACACTTGCCATCTAGGAAAGAGAAAAATTAAACACACAACTTTGGCCTCCTTAGGACCCACTCCAAAATCCGCTATCAGCCTTTTTCTTCTTTGACACAGAGATTAAAGATCCTTCACAAAAGAGGGGTGACGCATCCCATGGACACACCGAATGTTACGTGCAGTATGAGGAAAGCCAGTGTACATATTCTTCCAGGTTGGGGATCCTGGGTTCAGATCTCAGCTCCACCTCTTACCAGCTGTGTGAGAACAGGCTGATTCCTTAAGCATCTTGAGCATTGATTTTTCTCATCGGTACAATAAGGATAACAGTGAGACCAACCTTAATGTGTTGCTTTGAGGATTAAATGATATAATATAAGTAAAGGACTTAGCCACGGTGCCTAGAACAACATAAGTGCTAAGTAAATCTTAACTGGTTGTATGTATAATTCCTCTTTCAGCTACATCTAAATCCACAGGCTTCTCCCCCATTAAAGAAAGTACGTGGATATTCAAATAATTGACAATAATATTATTGTGGAGATGGCCTGTTTTATTTATTTTAAAAATAAAATGTTTGCCAGCTGTGTTACTTATTATTGTTAACAAATCATCAGTGTTGCCAATCATTCAGACACACTTTCATAGGAAAATATTAACAAGGTATGTCCCAAACCCATGTTGGTGTGCCCTACCTGGGGAAAAATAATTAAAGAAACCAACAAGCAGGAATCTTCACCATATAAAAACATACAGCTCAGCTTAATCAAATAGATAGTATTTCTGGGTCCAGGAGAAAAATATTTGTGATGAGTGTTGCCTTCAAATGTTAAATCTACCATCAACTACTGCAAATTTTATAATGTGCTAAAACCCAAGGTCAAGAGAAAGGCAAACTGGAAGAGTTATATTTTCTGTTAATACAGAATTCAATAGATTAGGAAACAGAGAGAGAAGACTGAAAATTTGAAACTGGATGTAGTCACTCAAGAATACTGCAGTGTCTGGGAGCTGATAAGGGCTTTAAGGAAATTTAGAAATCTTTAAAGGAATGGATGATATGATCAAGGCTTGTCCATAAGAAAAGAGAACTAGAATAATTGAGAATACCAGCAGATTCCAATTCAGTGAAGGGAACTACAGAATCCCTAGGGGCTTACTTGAATAATATTTGGAAATGACTGTGACTTGAATTTTAAAAGAAACATATTAAATATTTAAAAAATACTCTATAGGTGTGGTGCATAGCACATCATATAATATTAGAAGTAAATGAACATCAACATTTTTAGTATTTTAGAAGTTAGTTTAGAAGGTCTGAATTTTCACAGTCTAGAATATTTTATAAAGTTTAAATTTTTTAACAATGGTGATTTGCTTTTAGTTTATTCATCCCCTCCTTTATTCAATAAATAAATATGGAGCACCGAGTTCAGCAATTTACAAGGGGAAAAAGAGTGAATTCTCCCATTTGCCCAAGGAGTGGTAGTGTTTTCCCTCAAGGTGTTTTCATATGTGCCCATACTTTATAATAATTTGTAGAAGAAAATTTTTTTGATTTAAAGATTCACCATCACCTAATACAGTCATGGGGTAGCTCCACACTTGAATGCCTGTTCTTTTACTTCGCTGGGAAAAGTTGAAAGAACAGTCATTAGAGGGGCTTATTCTAGGACCAATGAAAGCTGACCTGAAAGGATTTAATTAAAATTTACATAACTGGTGCTCAGATTTTTGATATCCAGCAACCCATCAGCAGTAAAGACCTAGGAGGAGACCCAAGAGGAATCAGGCAAGAGAAGGGAGTTGGCGGGCTCCGAATTCCACCATTCTCTCTCCATCTAGGTCCTGGGGTAGGCATTTGGGTCGCCCCAGTAAAGCCTCCTTTAAATTTGTGCAATCACGGATGCTTCTTCTTCATGGCTGGTGAATATAGGAAAATTTAAATTGGAACAAATCGAGATTGTAGCAGATAAATTTGTCTTTGGTGAGATAAATCAGAACCCTTGGATTTTCTTCTTTGATCTTGTACAGTAGTATCATGTAACGAATGGTTAAGGGTTTGGGCTTTGGAGTCAGACCTGGGTTTGGGATAGACTGTCACTTATCAGTTGCGTGACCTTGAATTCATTGTTCAGCCTCCCTGAGCCTGATATGTCTTTTTTTGTAAAATGGAAATGGTAACAGTAGTATCTAACCATAGTGCCGTTATACGTTTCAATATAATATGTGTACATCATAATAGAGTGCCTGGCACAATGGTAAATCCTCTGTACCTGTAGCCTATGGTTTTAATTATGCATTATCTCCTTAATATACTTTTTAAAATTAATTTTTATTGGAGTATGGTTGCTCTACAATGTTGTGTTAGCCTCCACTGCACAACAAAATGAATCAGCCATACACATACAGATATCCCCTGCCTTCTGAACGTCCCTCCCATTTAGGTCACCACAGTGCATTAGGTAGAGTTCCCTGTGCTCTACAGTATGTTCCCATCAGTTGACTATTTTATATATAGTATCAATAATGTATATGTGTCAATCTCAGTCTTCCAGTTCCTCCCTCCCCAGCCCTTTCCCCCTTGGTATCCATACATTTGTTCTCTATGTCTTTGTCTCTATTTCTGCTTTGCAAATAAAATCATCTATACCATTTTTCTAGATTCCACATATATGCGTTATTATACGATACTTGCTTTTCTCTTTCTGACTTAGTTCAGTCTGTATGACACTCCCTAGGTCCATCCATGTCTCTACAAATGACCCAATTTCATTCCTTTCTATGGCTGAGTAATATTCCATTGTCTATATGTACCATATCTTCTTTATCCATTCCTCTGTTGATGGATATTTAGGTTGCTTCCATGTCCTGGCTATTGTAAATAGTACTGCAATGAACATTGGAGTGCATGTGTTTTTTTGAATTATGGTTTTCTCAGGGTATATGACCAGTAGTGGGATTGCTGGGTCATATGGTAGCTCTATTTTTAGTTTTTTAAGGAACCTCCATACAGTTCTCCATAGTGGCTGTATCAATTTACATTCCCACCAACAGTGCAAGAGGGTTCCCTTCTCTCCACACCCTCTCCAGCATTTATTGTTTGTAGAATTTTTGATGATGGCCATTCTGACCGGTGTGAGATGGTATCTCATTGTGGTTTTGATTTGCATTTCTCTAATGATTAGTGATGTTGAGCATTCTTTCATGTGTTTGTTGGCCATCTGTATGTCTTCTTTGGAGAAATGCCTATTTAGGTCTTCTGCCCATTTTTTGATTGGTTTGTTTGTTTTTCTGATATTGAGCTGTATGAGCTGCTTGTATATTTTGGAGATTAATCCTTTGTCAGTTGCTTCGTTTGCAAATATTTTCTCCCATTCTGAGGGTTGTCTAAATGGAATCCGAATTGGCAAAGAAGAAGTAAAACTGTCACTGTTTTCAGATGACATGATGCTATACATAGAAAATCCTAAAGATGCCACCAGAAAACTACTAGAGCTAATTGATGAATTTGGTAAAGTTGCAGGATACAATACTAATACACAGAAATCTCTTGCATTCCTATACACTAGCAGTGAAAGATCAGAAAGAGAAATTAAGGAAACAATCCCATTTACCATTGCAACAAAAAGTATAAAATATCTAGGAATAAACCTACCTAAGGAGGCAAAAGACCTGTATGCAGAAGACTATAAGATACTGATGAAAGAAATCAAAGATGACACAAACAGGTGGAGAGATATACTATGTACTTGGATTGGAAGAATCAATATTGTGAAAATAACTATACTACCCAAAGCAATCTACAGATTCAGTGCAATCTGTATCAAATGACCAGTGGCATTTTTCACAGAACTAGAACAAAAAATGTTACAGTTTGTATGGAAACACAAAAGACCTCAAATAGCAAAAGCAATCTTGAGGAACAAAAAAAAAAAAAGGAGCTGGAGGAATCAGGCCTCCCTGACTTCAGACTATACTACAAAGCTACAGTAATCCAGAAAGTATGGTACTGGCACAAAAACATAAATATAGATCAGTGGAACAGGATAGAAAGCCCAGAGATAAACCCACACACCTATGGTCACCTAATGTATGACAAAGGAGGCCAGAATATACAATGGAGCAAAGACAGCCTCTTCAATAAGTGACGCTGGGGAAAACTGGACAGCTACATGTAAAAGAATGAAATTAGAACACCCCCTAACACCATGCACAAAAATAAATTCAAAATGGATTAAAGATCTAAATGTAAGACCAGACACTATAAAACTCTTAGAGGAAAACATAGGCTGAGCACTCTTTGACATAAATCACAGCAACATCTTTTTTGACCCACCTCCTAGAATAATGAAAATTAAAACAAAAATAAACAAATGGGACCTAATTAAACTTAAATCCTTAATATACTTTTAGGAAACTCTGATATTGTTTTGCATAATGGAGATATGCTGCCCAAATGGGGTGAATCTCATTGGCCAGAACTATGTTTCAGGGCAAGGCCCTAACAGCAGTGGAAGTTGTGAAGGGAAGTGCATGATTTTTAACAAGGCACAGTGCTACCCTAAAGAAAAAAGTTGTCACTCTGTCGGATATTGAGTAAGTAGTCAGCAGTGTCTGCCACAAAGACATAAGAATGACACAGCTCCCAGGCCTAATGGTTTTCTAACAAAGATTTATAAATGTTCTCAACATTGGGACATTCTGAGGGCATTTGCTAAGACTTTAAATCTTACCATCATCATTAAGAAGAGAAGTGGTTACTGGTGTATGTAAGTGGCAAGATAATAACCAAAGCCCTGTAGATGTCACTCCTGAATCAATATTGTCAGTTTGCTTCCCTGTTGCAATGTAAAATTTGGTTGCCATTTAGTTCACCAATCATGATCTTGGTGATGTGACTGTCTCATTTATTCAGTAAGCATTTATTGAAGGTCCACTGATCTTGGAAACACAAGTAGAGGGAAAATATAGAAGCAGCATCCAAATTCCCAATGGATTTCTTGTTAAGTTGAAGTTATACAGAGGTGACAGACATCTATTGGCTAAATTCTGCCAGTGACTCTCTCTGTTTGGATGCTTAGAGAAGTTCCCTAAGATGCTCATGTGATCAGCCTCACTGGAATTAGGGGTACCAAGTCCTAGCCATTTTCCATTACCAGAGGAATCCAGGTTCTGTTTTCTTCTATTGATTTTAAATGAATAAAAGCAGGTGTAGAAAACACTTATGGTTCTTTACCAAATTAAAAGTCCATTAGTAAGGATTCTTTGAGGCTAACTCTTGCCCAGAATTATGCAAAAAATGCCATAAGACTTTTCTAAGTTGA
This sequence comes from Monodon monoceros, assembly GCF_005190385.1. Classification (NCBI taxonomy): domain Eukaryota; kingdom Metazoa; phylum Chordata; class Mammalia; order Artiodactyla; family Monodontidae; genus Monodon; species Monodon monoceros. The sequence goes on along the minus strand of NW_021703777.1, from coordinate 24,894,717 downwards.
TCCCAGGATGTTTACTAATAACCAATTCCACAAACCCGTGTTGGTTGTAGACGTCTGTAGTCTTGTGGTTGAGAGGAGCTTGAGTGAGACTGGGGTAGTTACTTCCATTCTCTGGACCTTGGTTTCCTTATATGTATTGAATAAGAAGAGACCATTGAACAAGATAATTGTTAAGGTTCCTCCCTGAAGTGAGATTTGGGGCAGGATGGAGATGTAGTTACTCTGGAGACCTTGACTCTGTTAACTGAACCCTGTGTAAGTTTTAAGTTGTGGGGTGCATTGCGGTGAGAGAGGTCCTCGAATTTTATGCCTTGGTTTCATCTTCATGGAAGGGAAGCAGTTAGGGTTAAAGAAACATGAGTCCTCTCCTGGATCCAATGTTCTGTCAAGTAGAGTTTAATAGAGTTCCCTCCCAAATTCTACCAGATGGATTTATTTCATGAAAATTTTTGGAGAAGTACTTCTTGGACCTATGCATGGACTTTAATGCTTAAGTATGTTAAGCATTAAAGTTTGAAATGAGGCCAAAAAAGATCAAGGCTGTGAACTCTTTTATGCCTAAAAATCTCTACCCACTATTTTTAATTGAGCACAGATTGACTCTTACTAAATTCTGCTATCTTAGCTGTTCCTTGGTCTGACATCTTAACCAGCAGAAAATCCTATGTTTTGGCAGAGTGTTTGGAATGGTCTTTAAAGGGGAATTTGGTTGCACTAAGACCTGCAGAGAGGTGGTCATAGGGAACCTAAGAGTTGTGTTAGGACCTGCCATATTACCCTAAGTTGTAGTGACCCTTAAAAAGAAAAGGAATTTGTAAAGGATATAGAACCGCAATCACTAGAGCAAAGATATTAACCCCCAAAGAGTCCTAAACCACAGCTGACTCCTTAACTCACAAGCAGCCCTCAGAGGGCGGCAGCTTGTCTTAAGCCCCTGAAACCAAAGGATAGAGCCAGCAGGGAAAGGACTAACCAGAAAAATCACACGCCCTGCCTGGAAATGATTGGATAGGTTTTAACCCTATAGAAGAGTACTGACTCTAAATGCCGAGGGTTTCAGAAGTTCATCTGCAATATGCCTCGAAACTCTCCAGGCTTGACGATGAAAGAAAGACTCAAAATACCATCTGTCGTAATGGAAAACCCATGTGGCCCCAGAGCCTCTTCCTCATTGAGCAACTGATGCAGATTTAGTCAATCTGGACAGTTATTTATGTGTTGAGGTCACATTTTGGCCAATCTTTTGCTTATGGCTTTAACCAAATAAAGCCTTCTCTTTCCACATTTCTCTTGCCAAAGTCAGGTTGAGAGATGATTCTTTGAGAGGATTATTTTGGCAGGAGATACAGGGATCTTCTCACACAGCAAAACACAGCGACAAAGCCAGATGATACACCAGTCAGGGAGCTAAAAGATGTTAAAATCGGAAGAAGCAAATTCAAGTCCTTTCCTTTGCCCCTCGTTTTGTTTGCTTAACAAAAATGTTCCCCAAATGTCAATGAAAGGCCCAAGGGAACTTTCTATAGTAATAACTAGTTTACCTCAGAGGGGCTTGGCTTTTAGGATTTTCCCATTTGATCTTCCTCTTGTTCCTTCTTTATTCTACTTCATGACATATTACAGTTTCTAATTTCTCTGTGGCTGGAAATACTCTAGGCTGACACCTTCAAGAAGAGAGACGGAAAGAAATCCTAGTATCTGTGAATTTTTGCTAAATCTACACATGTCCACTTGTAACCAAGAAATTAAACTCAGGGCCAAAACACAAGAGGAGAAAGAAAAGTCCCTTCCTTGTTTGTGGTCACCTTTGGCAGTGATCCCGTATGGCTTGGAGGAGCTTCAGTGAGACCCATGGTCTGCTGTCTCCTCTCCCAGCGTCACTAGCCAGGTTACCTGGGCAATCAATTCAGTCCTCTGGGTCTCGGTTTCCTTATATGTAGGAAGAGAACATTGAACAAGACAATCCTTCAGGTTCCTCCCTGAACTAAAGTTTGGGGCAGGAGGGAGCCTTAGTGACTCTGGAAACCTTGATTCTATTATTCAACCCTGTACAGGTTGTGGGGTGCACTGAGGGGGAAGAGGTCCTGGAATTTTATACCTCGGTTTCATCCTTATGGAAATGAAGGAGTTGGATTCAGAAAAAAGCTGAGTCCTCTACTGGATCCAATGTTCTGTCACGTAGAGTTTGATGGAGCTCCCTCCGCAAATGTACCAGATGGGTTTCTTTCATGGAAGTTTTTGGAGAAATACTTGATGGATGGGTTTCATCTTCCCAGTATCTGTGCATGAAATGAGACCTTTTCCCTTGGATGACTAGGTCACAAGAGGAGGAGTTTGGCATCCTGTCTCTTGGCTATTGGGCCTCACCATTATGAATGAGGGGCCTCAGTTCACCAAAAAGGGGAGGAGCTGAGAGCCTTGCATTGGGACCACTAAGATGAGGTGACTTTCCAAATGCCCTGTTCCCATATTCCTGACTGTACTGTAGGGGATAAAAGTGCTTGCACCTGGGGCTTCCCTGATGGCGCAGTGGTTGAGAGTCCGCCTGCCGATGCAGGGGACACAGGTTCGTGCCCTGGTCTGGGAAGATCCCATATGCCGTGGAGCGGCTGGGCCCGTGAGCCATGGCCGCTGAGTCTGCGCGTCCGGAGTCTGTGCTCCACAACGGGAGAGGCCACAACAGTGAGAGGCCCGCGTACTGCAAAAAAAAAAAAAAAAAAAAAAGTGCTTGCTCCTGCACACCTATTTACTTCGTTTAAAACAAAAATGTATTTAAGGAAGAGGCAAAGACCCAAATGGCATTCAAAGCAAAGACCGTGAGTGGAAAAGTAGAGAGAAAAGCATCTAATGAAATAGTACCAAGTAGCGAGGAATTTATGGGAAAAATTTATGGCTATCTCAGGAATCAGAGTGTAAGAGGATAAAGGGAAATAAAATGCTTTGTAGGAGACAGAATCCTCTGAGACACTGTATAAAAAATATATAATCATTAAATAAGTATTTTGCTATAAAAGAAATGAAGAAAATCATTTGCATCTTTTTAAGACAATGAAACAAATATTAAAGGATATGGGAATAAAGATGAAGAAGAGCAATTTTTTTTTTTTTTTTTTTTTTTGGTACGCGGGCCTCTCACTGTTGTGGCCTCTGCCGTTGCGGAGCACAGGCTCTGGACGCGCAGGCTCAGCGGCCATGGCTCACGGGCCCAGCCGCTCCGCGGCATGTGGGATCCTCCCGGACCGGGGCACGAACCCGTGTCCCCTGCATCGGCAGGCGGACTCTCAACCACTGCGCCACCAGGGAAGCCCAAGAAGAGCAAATTAAAAAAAATAATACCTATATTCCAAAATTTTTCGTGACTTTGGACTGATTGAAAAGGAGTTAGTGTTATGTGAATTTTTCTGTGATGTGTTATGCTTCAATCAGAAGTTTTTAGAAAGCATATTCCTTAATAGTTTAAAAGGAACTTTTTAAGTTTTTTGAGCAGAACAGAAGAAGACGATTAAGATGGAAATGGGCTCAGATGTCTGTAAACTTGTTGCTGTTGACAGTGAACATGGAGAGTTCTTCACAGGATGCAAGTGTTTTGGAATAAAGCTTGTCAAAGGCCAGACCTAACTTCCAAAGTCCCAAGACCAAGAGTAACCATAGGAGGGTTTCAATTAAGAATGTCATAAGTTAGAGAAAACCCAACTAACAGTGGCTGAAAGAAACAGGGGTTTATTTTCCTCGCATAAGAAGTAAGTCCAGAGCGGTATTCCTGCCATTTTTTCAGCTACTGGAAGATGCCATCAAGGACCCAGACTTTTCCCATCTTTCCCTTCCTCCATCCTTGGCAGGTTGGTTTTCATCCTCAGGTCTCATATGCACAAAATGGCTTCCATAATCCCAGGCATTTCCTCTGTGATCAAGGCAAGAAAAAGAGAGAAGAGGGCCAACACCAAGCCTACATTTCTCTTTGTCAGGAAAGCAAAAGCCTTCTCATTGGCCAGAATTTTAGCACATGACCACCCCAGCTGCCTGTACAGTGGGAATAGACAGGGGAGAAGGAAAGTTGAGAATAACTATTGGGTTAATCAAAAAACAGCGTCTGCCACAGAATTTGTCTTGAAGAGAATAATCCTGTGGCTTGTTATTGGGAGGAAGTAAGGACAGAGGACCTCTGGGGATATGGCTCAGGACTGCAAATATTTCCACTAATAAAATCATAAAATCACCGTTCTTGGGTTGAGTTAAGACACCATTCAGAAGGCAAGTAGCCTTATTTTTCACCCTGAATTGGCCATTAGCCTTAACTAATGGTATTTCCAGGGCTCAGTCTTTCCCACTATAAAATAAGAATAATGTTTATTCCCTGCCTCACTTGGATCCTTTCATTCAGTCATTCATTTCTTCAGCAACTATCTACTACCCACCTGCTATGTATCAGGCACTGTGCCCATACCGACGATGCACAAATAAATCCTGCAGAACCCCCTCCTTCAATGAGTCACCTTCGAACAGGGAGAGGAGGCCAGCGAACATCGTTACTGAGCACCACCGCATGTTGGACTTGCTGGGTACTCCGTATAAAAAGATGCATATAGGGCTTCCCTGGTGGCACAGTGGTTGAGAGTCCGCCTGCCGATGCAGGGGACATGGGTTCGTGCCCCGGTCCGGGAAGATCCCACATGCCGTGGAGCAGCTGGGCCCGTGAGCCATGGCCGCTGAGCCTGCACGTCCGGAGCCTGTGCTCTGCAACGGGAGAGGCCACAACAGTGAGAGGCCCGCGTACCGCAAAAAAAAAAAAAAAAAAAAAAAATGCATATAATATAGAAGATATGTAAATAAATAATATAACAGGTAAAGTGGTGCAATAGAGTATTCATAAAAGTGCTTTGGGACAGAGAATGGGAAATGACTCCTTACCTGGGGAACTGGGGAAGGCTTTACCGAGGAGATGCAGTCTGAGATAGCGCTTGAAAATGAGCTGGAGTTTGTGTGCAGAAAGAGGTGCCAAGGTGGGGAGTGGCTGCTGGCGGGGGGGGCATAGTTGGTTCAAAAGCACTGACATCTCCAAAGGCACTAGCTTGTTCCCGAAAAGGTGAGTCGCTCACTCCGCGGAGCCCTTGGATGGTGGGAGGTGAAGTGGGGAGCTGAAGCGGGGAGATGGTTGGAGCCAGAGTATGAAGGACCTCAGGCTCCATGCACAGGAGTTTGGCCTGGGGAAGCCATTAGAACACAGGACGAGACATAACCTGACCTGGGCCTCAGAAAGATCATTCTGGGACCCGTGAGGAGGGGCTGTTGGAATTGAGAGAGGGGCTGTTGGAATGGTACCCATGAGGCTCTTTAGAGGCTTTTGCAAGTCCTGGTGAGTGATGATGACTCAGTTAAGGCAGTGGGATTCCAGAAAGATCTTTGAGGTCTTTGTGGTTTTTTGTTGTTGTTTTATTTTTTTTTTGGTTTCCCAAGTTTATCAAAAATCAAAGAACAGGAAAACTTTACATTAAAATATGGCAATTTTAGCTTTCACAGTGTCCACACACACACAAATCAAATCGTGATATCTTTTTGTTAAACCTGTAGCATGTGACCGCAGAGGTAACCAGGCCAGTTCATTCGGTTCCTCCGAGAAGGAGATGGAGAACAGTACCTGTGACTATGAATTGAGCTTTAAGATACACACCCTGGGGACACTCGCCACTGTCCGTGCAGTGATTTGCTTAATGTAGGGTTAGTCTGTATTGCTAACGCCTAGAGATTAGTACAGGCCTACGCATCTGTTTTCATAAACGTTTATCAATAGGTTCACAATTTAAATAATTTTCAGTATTTTTGGCAACTTTCGATCCTCAAGAGCTGCAGACAGAGTGCGCTGCTGTCTTCCAGAACGCTTCCTGGAGAGCCGGTGTCCCAGCTGGCAGCCCTCCACGGTGATGGGGCCAGTCCAGCTTCCACAAGGCAGGCTGTGGTCGTTCTAAAGCCTGGCCTTGCTGGGTGTCCATCACATTCAGATATCACTCTGGAACCAGATGGACAGCTTTTGGTGGTACATACACAGAGACAGGAAGAATCAAAAAATTCTGTGTTTTTCTCCCATGGCATGTGGCTGACACCATCTCCAGGAAATGTGGGAGAACGTAGCATCTGCTGAGCTCCATTTCAGCTCCGGGAAAAGAAGAGCAGGCCTTTTACTTTAGTACTTGTTTAGGCAGTAATAATTCCCCTCCCGCCCCTGCACCTCCACTTCCAGCCTCACCCCGCTGTGATTTCAAGGTCGTGTTCTGGGATGAGGCTTCTATGGCCGGGTTGCCTTGCTCCCGCGTGTGAAATGACAACAGGCGGCCGTAGCAAATGCAGACAGCAAGCGGGGTGAGGCTTGGGGTCCAGGCCCCAGGGGTGTGGCTGACCAAGCCTGGCCGCCCCCGTGGTGCCTCTCCTGCCTCCGCGGCTGCAGGTGGGCCTTCTGCTTGCCCGCAGCACAGCCTTCATGGTTCGAACCATTTTCTAGGCCACTGGAGGGAAGTGGACTTTTCATGATGCTTCAATGTCTCAAGCGTGTGACTAATATTATTAAGAGATGTCTTTCTTTTTAATTGCATCTACTTGTTCAGTCTGTGACCCAATTAGTTCATTCTTGTTGTGAATGTATTGGAAGACCCTGTACCCTCTTGATCTCTCCTTATAATTATTACTGTCATCCTCCTTTGAAGCACTGTTTTGATTACACACTTCAAAGGAGCTGCTAAAATACCCTCTTGCGCCATGCGGTGGAAACGCCCATGGCTTGGACTCAAGGGCAGTCGTCTGAGAGTGGCTCCTGTCCGCACATCTCAGAGCCCTGTACCTCCCTTTTCACCTTCCTTCCCCCAGAATTCCGCCCCTTCCCCTGAAGAGGTTTGTAGTCACACGTTTCCTACTCTAATAAGAAGACTAGCTCTTCTCTCTGAGGCCCAAAAAGCTACGTTTAGCAAACACAGGTAAATCGATAAATGTGCCTTATCGGTGTTAGGATTGCTGGCAGGTGCCTCACAGCAAACATTGTTGCAATTTCACCATCAATCCCCCACCCCGTTCCAAACATACATTCGTATTTACTTCTTTCCTGAGATCACACTATCTGGCAAGCCTGAATTCAGATGAAAATTGATCCAGTTGACTCACCCAGATCCAGGTAGAAGCCTGTATTTGTATATGGGAAGCAGTTTTAACCAAATTGTGTGAAATCAAATTCTTTGTTCTGATGCTGTCTCTGCCCAGTGGTCTGAATGTTTTCATCTGCTTGGTTTTTATGAAAAGTTCTTTCCATGTGGTATCCGGTTCTATAAAGCACTACCGTGCTGTAGGAACATTCGCAAGAATTTACTGAGGTAAAGGACAAGATATTGACTCAGTAAATTATTTGTCTTGCTCTTCAAACTTGAGGCCAAAAGCCCTATTAATGGCCCAGACAAGTGTCCTCGTGGAAGTGTCCCCTTCCCTCTTTTTGGTAGTCTGTCATCTCTCTCCTTATCTTACTGTAGAAGGAATGTTTGTAGAATCCATTACAGTTCAGTGAGAAGAAATAAGGGTGAGAAAATTAAAGGTAACTCAATGAATGATGACGAGAAAATAAAACTTTTTAAGATGACAGGAGAAGGTATTAACGCCCACTTAGGTCATTCATGGCTGTGAATTAGGTACAGAAGACCTTGTGGTTCTCGTCATTTTCTCTAATATGATGAGACTTTGGGGGAAATTCTGGTTGTGTACTCTTGCATTAGGGAGTTTTATGTGGAGTAGTGTCTGAGTCCGTTCAGGCTGCTGTAACAAAATACCACAGACTGGGTAGCTTATAAACAATAAAAATGTATTGCCCAGTTCTAGAGGCTGGAAGCCCTAGATCAGAGTACCAGCATGGTCGGGTGAGGGCCATCTTCCAGGACACAAACTGCCTACATCTTGCTGTGTCCTCACGTGGCAAAAGGGCTAGGGAGCCACATGAGGCCTCTTTTTTAAGGGCACTAATTCCACTCATGAGGATCCACCGTCATGACCTAATCACCTCACAGAGACCCGACCTCTAAAAACCACAGCCTTGAGCACTAGGGTCTCAATATATGAATTCAGGGGATACACACATTCAGACCATAGCCAGCAGTATGCAGTTGTCATCCCTGAGTCTGTGTAACATTAAGTTCCTCATTAAGGATTCTGCACAACCCAGAAAATAGGGCAAAGCCGGTTTTCATGAAGGGCAGTGAAAGTGTATTTCCTTTCAAGAGATGGAACCATCTATTTTTACATCAGAATCTGAGCTTCGGCCCTCTTGATTTACGGTCTGGTGGCGAGAGTCTGCATTTCTGAAATTTTAACATGCAACTCAACCATTCACTCATTCAGCACCTATTTATGGAGTGCCAACTGTATACCGAGCACAGTGCTAAACCAAGCTGTCAACCTGCTGGAGGGTTAGGTCCACTAACCTTTAGTGAGGAAGGAGAGAAACCACGGGAGACTTGACTAAAATTGGAATCCATGTGTCACCACAGCTTTCAAGAATGGCCTTCTTAGAGACAGGAGCTGAGCGTGAAGACCAGAGGTTACTTGGACTTATCAATACTTGCAGTTTACCGGCCACATTCTTCAGAAGGAAGTCTTTGCTTAAGTCCTGAATGTTGACTAAACTGAAATGTGTTCACGTTGCCTTGTTTATTCCTCATGCTGCTTTGTTCTTTTGGCCCAGAAACAGAAAAGATAGTCCTCGAGGCAGGAAATGGGTTGCCCTCTTGGAAATTCAACGACCAGCTTTTTCCCTGTGACGTGTGTGGGAAAGTATTTGGCCGACAGCAGACATTGTCCCGACATCTGTCTCTGCACACAGGTGAGTCAGGGTCTTCCTGCCGGGCCTTCCCTCCCTGGACCACCAGCTTCTCCATGATCAGGAAGCTGTGTCTCTAAGAGAATTACATCAGGAAGTGGTAGAAATGTTTTTATCCGGACCTTTTCAAGCCATTTTACCTGGCATGTTCAAATAAGGCTCTGGAAAGGGTTTTTTATTTGTATTGAAAGGATCCATTGAGTTCAAGGATGATTGATGAGAAAAGATACACATTTTTAGGTGTGTTCAGGTAAAATTTCTGAACTCTAAGGAGTTTATTGATGTCACCTTGAGGGTGCAGGGCATGGGGCTGCACCCCATCTTATTGGATTCATCTCATTGCGGTAGGTGGAAGCAGAGGGGAAAAGAGCACCTTGATGGAGAAACAGTCTCTGTCTTTATTTACATATAATAATGGAGAAATGTGGTTGATTCTGAGTGTTGGGAAGCGGAAACCCGAATAAATAGTAACTTAATCAATGCAGCAATAATAAGCAAGGACAATAAGAAGTGAGGTAAAATCAATAGCAAACAAAAAGCAAGATGGAAAATAAAAAATGAACTATTTCAATTTTTACACTGTAGATCAGCCTTGTTAAAAATTCAAATGTGTCTTATTTACAGGAAACACAAAACAAAGTGGTAAAGAAAATAAAAGTTTTGTATCTCACACAAAGTTAAAAGAAGCAAGACAGTATTAGTATGGCAAGATTAATTTCTTTTTATATATATATATATTTCTTAATATTTTTAATCTTAACTATTAAACCACTAAAGACAAAATTTAGTCATATACTTAACCACAAAGAAAACTTTCACATATTAAAAAAAGTAGAGGGGGCTTCCCTGGTGGCACAGTGGTTGAGAGTCCGCCTGCCAATGCAGGGGACACGGGTTCATGCCCCGGTCCGGGAAGATCCCACATACCGCAGAGCGGCTGGGCCCGTGAGCCATGGCCGCTGAGCCTGTGCGTCCGGAGTCTGTGCTCCGCAACGGGAGAGGCCACAACAGTGAGAGGCCCGCGTACTGCAAAAATAATTAATAATAATAATAAATAAATAAATAAAAAGTAGAGGTTCTATAAGCCACATTCTCTGAGCATACTTAAATGAAATTTAAAATAACCAAGGATCCATAAAATGTTCTACCTAATTGTATCAAAGGAAAGGATCACAAATTCCAGACATCTAAGAGGAATGAAAGGGGAACATTCATCCTTAACCTGGAATGAATAGCTACAGCTCTGGTCCACGGGACATTTATAGATTTAAACATTTTAATTGGAAGGGAAGAAAAACAAAAATAAAGGAACTTAGCACTCATATTAAAGAATTAGTAGAAGAACAAAATCTAGGAAGAAGACCATAAAATAGATAAATCCCCTTAAGTCTGATTAAGAAAGGAAAAGGAGGGCTTCCCTGGTGGTGCAGTGGTTGAGAGTCCGCCTGCCGATGCAGGGGACACGGGTTCGTGCCCCGGTCTTGAGGATCCCACATGCCGCGGAGCGGCTGGGCCCGTGAGCCATGGCCGCTGAGCCTGCACGTCTGGAGCCTGTGCTCCACAGCGGGAGAGGCCACAACAGTGAGAGGCTCACGTACAGCAAAAAAAAAAAAAGAAATGAAAAGGAGGCTGAAATATTCAAAATTAGCAATGAAAAAGGAAGCCTAATTCTTTTCATACAATGTTTAAAGATTACTTTCCACTTACAATTATTACCAAACATTGGCTCTATTCCCTGTGCTGTACAATACATCCCTGAGCCCATCTTACACCCAGCAGCTTGCACCTCCCCCTCCCTCTCCCCCTCCCCGTATTGCCCCTCCCTGCTCACACTGGTAACCACTAGTTTGTTCTCTATATCTGTGAGCCTGCTTCTTTTCTGATATATTCACTAGTTTGCTGTATTTTTTAGAGTCCACATATAAGTGATATCATACAGTATTTGTCTTTCTCTGTCTGACTTATTTCACTAAGCATAATGCCCTCCAAGTCCACCCATGTGGCTGCAAATGGCAAGATTTCATTCTTTTTTATGGCTGAGTAGTATTCCATTGTATATATGTATCACATCTTCATTATCCATTCACCTGTTGCTGGACATTTAGGTTGGGAAGCCTTATTCTTAATACAGATGCTGTTAAAGAATTATTGAAGAATAAGGGCAACTGTATGGCAAAAAAAAAAAAAAAAAGCTGAAAACTTTAGAAGACATAGATAATTTAAGCAAAATTTCCAAAGTTGACCCAAGCTGGGTAGGGGGGAGGTGGTGGTACTTAAGTAAATCAGTTACCAAAGGGGAATTTGGAAAGATGATGGAGATACTATTAATAAAAGCATCAGGTCCAGAAACTTTCCCAGCTGGGTTCTTTTTTTTTTTTTTTTAATGTCAGTTCATTGGTTTGTTTTTTTATTTATTTATTTGTGGCTGTGTTAGATCTTCGTTTCTGTGCGAGGGCTTTCTCCAGTTGCGGCAAGCGGGGGCCACTCTTCATCGCGGTGCGCGGGCCTCTCACTATCGCGGCCTCTCCTGTTGCGGAGCGCAGGCTCAGTAATTGTGGCTCACGGGCCTAGTTGCTCCACGGCATGTGGGATCTTCCCAGACCAGGGCTCGAACCCATGTCCCCTGCATCAGCAGGCAGATTCTCAACCACTGCACCACCAGGGAAGCCCCCAGCTGGGTTCTTTTTAACTTGTTGAGACAAGGAAATTCTGATATTATTAAACTTTTCCAAATGATAGAAAAAGAAAGCGCAGCAATTCACTTATGAAGAAATCATAACCTTAACACCAAAACTTAACAACCTCACTTATTAATACAAATACACAAATTCTAAAGAAAAGACTCTCTTCTATCTGTACTGTAGGGCTCCTCCCCAACCCTGCGAAGCCCAGGCCACCAGCACCTCGGATGCTGGGGACCACCTATAATAATAATGATGCCTTACATTTTGTTGCAGACAAATTTTTTTCCACACTCTTTCCCATGAAGTAGATAAGACAGGTGTTTTCTTTAAGATGAGCCCACTATTACAAATTCAGAACTAAGGATAGAAAAGGAAGTTGTTCTTTCCTTCCTCTGCTACCATCTGTTACCTTGATCTGTACCTAAAAGCAAAGCCTGCTCCTTTAATTTTCTTAATTAATCAAATGAATTCAGAATGCCACTCTGGAAACAGCTCTGAAACATCGTCAGTTTTATGAAAGGGTTTCTATTAAGAAATCAACTAAAGTTTTTTATTTTATTTATGTAGCATGAAAATTTCCAATTAAGTTATTTCATCTGGAGTCCCTTTAATGTCATTAGTGTTTATTTCTTGGCTAACTCAGGCCTGGAGCTTAGGAAAAATGAGGGGCTTCTCTTACACACCAGTCCTGGGAAGGCTGATCATATCCCCTTCCTCAGCTCAGCACCCACCCTGGACTGACACATGTCGGGGCTTGGACACACACACACGCACACAAATTATTCTTGTAGCCTGCATGGAGCTCACATTATCAAGAAGAGGGGCCTATAGGTACCCAGGAAAAAGCAGATGGTCCAGTTGCCCCGGAACTTTCTTTCATCTTTGAAAGTCTGAAAGCAGAAGCGACCTGCCATGTGAAGACTTTTTAGATATTTAAAATTCCAAAGTGTTCCCTTTGTCCCCATTGGAAATGAGATTTGAACCCTCCTTTCCTGATACCCTTAAGTGGTCTTTGGCAAGGTGTTGGGATTTCATTTCTGAGAGTGGTTTGGGATTTTTCCTGTCCCTTCTCCCCCAGAGGAAAGAAAATACAAATGCCACTTGTGCCCGTATGCTGCTAAGTGCCGCGCAAACCTGAACCAGCACCTGACCGTCCATTCGGTGAAGCTGGTGAGTACGGACACCGAGGACATCGTCAGCGCCGTCACCTCTGAAGGCAGTGATGGAAAGAAGCACCCTTATTATTACAGGTGAGCCACCAGTGGAACCTGCTGGTCCAGGTTGCCCAGAGTTTCTTGAACACTCCCTGCCCATCTGCTAGGGCACACATGACAAAGTGTCTTTTCTCAGTCACAGGGCTGAGCTTCCTTTTAATATTGGCTTTGCTTGGATTGAACCCTGTGTTGCACTGACTCCTTCCTGGCTTGGGTGGCCCTGGGAGAGTTAATTAAAAGGGTGGAGGTCTTAGAGGTGGCTTTGTGGAGTGGAGTCCAGAGAGTGGCAGGGCTCAGGGGTGATGAGCTGTGAGGTCTGGACAGCTGGGAAGCTCCCACCTTTGTCACTGAGCACCTCGCTGCTTCCTGAGAATTATCCTAAGGAGAAATGAATCTGAGAACCCTGAGGGAATAGCCCTGGAAGTATTGCATACTTTCCCCTGGCTGTGCTATCATTTAGTACCTGGAATGGTATGTTTCTCTTCCATATTCAACCGTGAATCAATATTTGGTTTGTTTGCTATAAAATCCCGAGTTTTCGGGCTTGCTATCGAATCCTGCCCGAGTGTATCAGCACACCAGCTCTGCTGATATCTTGGCAAGGCTGCCCCGCATCTCTTTGCCCGAAGGAGTCAGTTAGGTTAATGTACAGCATCTGGAATCTGTAATTTTTAATTAACTTTATGATTATTTAGCATAGTTATAGCATGAATGGGATTGGTACATCATGCTGGCACTTAGCCTGTCTGGCACAGTGACCACTTCGGAGGTGTCCCAGAAAGTGGAAGAATTTTCTAACGCAAAGCCTTTTGGTGGGAGGAAAACACGTGTCAAGGTCCAGATTTCGGAGTATACCGCGTGCAACTGGGTAGCCTCCATTTAGAAGCTCACTCTTCTCTCGTCCCGTACAGCTGTCACGTGTGCGGATTTGAGACAGAGCTCAACGTCCAGTTTGTCAGCCACATGTCACTCCATGTGGACAAGGAACAGTGGATGTTTTCCATCTGCTGTACGGCCTGCGACTTCGTCACCATGGAGGAGACGGAGATAAAGGCGCACATCGGCACCAAGCACACAGGTGACCCTCCCTGTCTGCCCTTCTCACCCATCTCTCCTACATCCCCCGCCGCCCCACCTGGCGTGGATGTCCTCATCGCCATGCGACGCTGACACTTCCTTCCCGAAGGAGGGACTTTCTCAGGGTAGCAGAGCCACATCCCTCTGTATCCACAAGGCCACTGCCTGGCCTGGCTTATGCCTCGCCCATCTGACAGGTTCACCGGCTCAGGTGCGGTGGAGAGGCGAGGGCTGTTTGCTTGTTCCTCATCCTGATATCATCATTGTAGGTAACAGTCATGGAGCTTTTATGATGCCCCAGGCTTGCACCTTTGTGTCCCAGATCTCATTGAAGTCTTAGAACAACCCTCTGGGGTCAGTACCATCGTGGGCATACCATATAGGTGAGAGACTGAGGCTTGAGGTCAGGTATTCTCTCCAAGGTCTACAACCAGGAAGTGACTCCAGATACTCAGACCAGAACACTTTCATGCTAGAGCCACTCTCTGTGACCCTGCTGTTCTGACAGCCCCAGGCAACCCTGGGCAGAGGGCTGCCCCTTTCTGTTTTGCGGGGCCAGAGCCCTGTGCACCTAGCTCTGCAGGCTCTGCCCCTCTTCCCTGAAACTGCAGCCCTGACCCCCTCCAGAATGATGCATGGCGGCTCTGTTCAGGGGCAAAGAAAGCCAGCTTCTCCTGAAACAACTCAGTGGCTCTCTAGCCTGCAGCCAAGACTTTGCCAGCACTTTTCCTTTCCTATAAAGCTCCGGCCATACTGGTTAACTTCATCCATTTCATGATGTTAACATTTGGACTTCACCACACAATTGTCCTCTCCCAAGTAATGGTTACAAATGACACCAGCGTGGCGTCATTAAGTGACAGTGAAGAGGAGCTCCCCCTGCGTTTTGCTTACAAGTCATGAGCTCACGTTGCTGACTGCCAGCCCTGGGCGGTGGATCAGCCCCTTGCATCCTCGGCCCTTGAAGGATTCGGGAAGGGGAAATTCCCTGGCAGTTGTGCTGACAATGTGCACGGCCGAGAAGTATCTCTCTGTGCTTTACTGGCCGCTTTGGCTCCGTGGTGCCAGCAGCAATAAACGCTTGCTTTTGTCAGTAAGTGGAGCAGCTATGACTCGGAGGTCTGCAGAGAACCATTATGCTGAGTGAGGAGGTGCCGTTTTTACAGTCACTTGTCTCACCATAACCATGTTAGCACTGTGGGCAGCGGGTGAGCTGGGAAACCCACATGGAGACAAATGAAATTCAGCATTTCTGGAGTGGCCAGTGGAGGGAAAGGCCAGCCTCTCTTCTATTTCCACTGGCTTTCAGATTTTTTTTTTTCTCTTGTCTGTTACACTTCCTTTCTTCTAACTCTCTCCACCCCAAAGTATGCCTAAACCCAGTTGAGAACTTTTCTCCTCCCTCCCCTATCCACAGCTCTCTCCACCCCACCTCAAGAAAACTATAGAAACCATATGGCTGGAAAGTTGTTGGACTTAGAACCACTTAATTGTCATCACTGGAAACTTCACATTCACAAGCAACCAACGCAAAGTCACTGACCTCCTAATTGCCACAGGGAACACGGTGAAGATCTTGTTCCCTCTGAGATGGTGGGACCCCTGCTCTAGCTGGGAAGAACACTCTTGCTTGTTAGCACAGAGAGCCCAGAGTGAAATGCATTGAAGAAGTTTCTTTTGTAACACAGTAGAAGCCTTTAGTGCTGCTGCTATTAAGGAATAAGGTTCTATCCTATTTTATAATCCAGGGGTGCTAGCAAGGTTTTTGTAAGGGCCAGATAGTAACTGTCTTAGGCTTTTCAGGCCATACAGATTTTGTCACTGCAATTCAACTCTGCCATTGGATGGAAAGTAGCAGTAGGTGATATGCAAATGAGCAGGCGTGGTAGCCATATGTGATATGCAAATGAGCGGGCGTGGCAGTGTTCCACTAAAACTTGCTTTACAAAAACCCAAGGCTAGATTTGGCCCAAGGGTTATCGTTTGCTGACCCCCAGTTATAAGCTTATGGCCCCACAGTTTGGGTTTCTCGTATTTAGCTGTTGCTTTGAGGTTAGAATTTAACCCAAAATATGTCAGCCTACATCTGTAATCAGTAAGCTGTGTAATTGCAAAGTTATGATATAAAGCAGTATGTATGCGATATAATATAGATAACAATGTATATTCCTGAGAATAAGGAGCTTATGTAAGGCACTGCTGTGTCTCCAGCACCTGGAGCAGTGGCTGCACGGTGTAGGTGGGGAGTAAGCCTTCATCCAGTGAATGAATATAAGTGTGCAAGCACATCTACACACACATGTGCGCGCCAAGTAAGAAAACTACTGAAACGTGGCCCTTGCCTGACCTTAGAGTCCACTAACTTGTGTATATACAGGCATACCTCGTTTTACTGCACTTTGCCTTATTTAGCTTTGCAGGTTTTTGGGTTGTTTTTTTTTAACAAATTGAAGGTTTGTGGTAACTCTGCGTCGAGCAAGTCTAATGGTGCCGTTTTTCCAACAGCATTTGCACACTTCATGTCTCTGTGTCCCATTTTGGCAATTCTTGTGATATTTCCACCTTTTTCATCATTATTATATTTGTTATGGTGATCTCTGATCAGTGATCTTTGATGTTACTCTTGCAAAGAGATCAAGACTTGCTGAAGGCTCAAATGATGGTTAGTATTTTTTAGCAATAAAGTCTTTTTAAATTAAGGTTATGTACATTGTTTTTTTAGACATAGATCTGTTGCACACTTAATATACTACAGTATACTGTAAACATAACTTTTATACGCACTGGGACACCAAAAAAATTATGTGACTTGTATTATTGCAATATTTGCTCTGTTGGTGTGGTCTGGAACCGGACCATCAATGTCTCCGAGGTTTGCCTGTACTCTATGTGGAAGAAGTTACTTGGGATGGAGGAGAGCACACGTTGAATTCTAGATCCTGGCTCTAGACCCCATGTTACTGTAAATAGCTCTGGGAATATAAGAACTCATTTAACTTCTCTGGGCCTCCATCTGTTTCCTGAGTTTTTTTAATGAGTAGGAGATGCCAGACAGGCCTGAGATTCTCTAATTCTGTGAGCCTTGTTCCCTCATTTGACTTACCTGTCGTAGGAATGGGCATCTTTTATTTCAGTACCGTAGGAGATCTGAAGTGCTTTCTTGTTACCTAGTAAAGTTGTGATCTACAGGACGAGCTTTAATGAACAGCAGATTTTTACTCAGTCTCTCTTAGAATCCACATCCTTCTTCATACTTCCTTACTGGCTACTCTTACCCGAGGCACCCTGTGAATGAAGTGCTGAGCGGGTATCTGAGGAACTGTCCTCTGTTTAGTGTTTCTTCAGTGACTCTCCCTTACCCTCTTCCTCCACGGCTCCTTGTCCCTGCAGAGAACATCAGCAAGATAAAATATTCCCTCTGGTGCTTCCTAAATGCAAATTTTGCTGCAGTCTTTAAATGTTGCAATAATGGCATTGAGGAATTTGAATAGCTATTTGGAAAATACAACCATCTGTATGTCACGTCACATTGACACCAAAATAAATGCCACATGACTTACCCAATCCCTGTTTACAAATCACCCCTAGAAAGGCTTGAAGAAAATAGAATATTTTTCAAACTTCCAGAGTGAGAAGGATTTGTACAAGCTTAAGTGACAGAAGAAATCACGAAGGAGAAGAATCAAGAGATTTGACACAGGAAAATTTCTCCTGTTTGCAAAAGCAAAGCAAAAGAGAAGGAAAAGGAAAACAAAAACCCACAGTCTGAAAAAAATGTGTTTGTAAAAATGACAAAATGTTAATCTATTTACAACATGGAAAATTCATATAAACTGGTAAGAAACACTTTAGGTCTCCAATTAAAGGATTCACAAAGGACATGAACAGTCAAGTCACAATAAAACAAAGAAAAACTAATGACTTAACATCAGGAAAAATGTTCAACCTCGCTAGCCGTCAAACTAAAACTCAAAAGTGGCTTATCTTTCACCTATTAAGTTAGGAGCACATCTTATAATGTTACCCACTGTTACCAGAAGCTGCTGATCCGCCTGTGGCCATGGCCTTGCAAAGTGGTAGAACTTTTGAAAACTAATTAGTATATACCAAGAGCCTTGAAAATGTAATGCGCTGTGACCCAGTAATCCTGCTTCTGGGAATTTATCTGTAGGGGAAAAAAAAAAAAAAAAACCAGCCAGTGGAATATTAATTTTAACTTCAAATGCAATTTTAAGGAAATAAGTAGAGTAGGATAAGTTTACCCCATGGATATAATAATATCATTTAAAAGTATTAATTCATAATTATTTTCACAAATGTTTTGAGCACCAACTGTGTGCCAGGTATATAAAACAGCATGGGAAAATACAAAGTGTTAGTTATCATTATTATTATATTTTATAAATATTATATGTTATATTTTATAATATAATAATATATTCTTCAATAATGCTTACCATGAGCCAGGCATTGTCCTTAGTGCTTTGCATAGAAAAACCCATTTGAGCCTCACCACAAACATATGAGGCAGGTGCTGCTATTATCCCCATTTTTTAGATGAGGTAATTGAGGCACAAAGTACATACCTTGTCCCAGGTCATACAGCTACTGAGTTGAACAGATGGCATTCAAACTCAGGTATTCTGGATCTTAAGTCCTTATTCTTTATTTTTTAATTTATTTTTTTATCAGAGTATAGTTGATTTACAATGTTGTGTTAGTTTTAGGTGTACAGCAAAGTGAATCAGTTATACATATACATATATCCACTCTTTTTTTAGATTCTTTTCCCATATAGGTCATTACAGAGTATTGAGTAGAGTTCCCTGTGCTATACAGCAGGTTTTTATTAGTTATCTATTTTATATATAGTAGTGTGTATATGTCAATCCCAAACTCCCAATTTATCCCTCCCCCGACTTATCCCCTGGTAACCATAGGTTTGTTTTCTACATCTGTGACTCTACTTCTGTTTTGTAAATAAGTTCATCTGTACCCTTTTTCTTAGATTCCACATATAAGTGATATCATGTGATATTTGTCTTAAATGCTTATTCTTAACCACTATGCAGTTAACAACAACAGTTTTAAAATAAAAATGCTTACTTTTTCAAAAATAAAAAAAGAACACCAAAAATGTAATGTTGTTTGTATTGAGGCAGCAAGAGGGTGGGTACTTTTTTCTGGTCTCAATCTCTCAATTTGTGTCATTTTAAATTACGAAATATTTAGGGTTTTAACGTTCTCTTCAATTGGCTGTCCCAGTGTTTGAGGTTGCCTTACCTGTGCACAGGTGTCCTTCACCAAAAATCTTTGCGATGCTGAAAATCAGTGATGGCTTGGATTGCAGTGAGCCTTGGATTGGGTTGACAAGGGCACCCTGGCTCACTCCCTACAGATACAGCGAGGGGAGATGTGAACTGAGGGGAGAGGAAGCTGTGTAGATGAGGGATTATAAAGAGCGTGGGCTGGGCTGTTTCCCCATGCTGTAGCCCAGAGCGTTTGCCGTGGCACCTCTATATTTATACATTTATTAATTTAGGGAGCTCTCCTCAGTGCCGTAAGCCTGAGGGTACTTGAAGCTATTCTTAAAGATGGTAATTAAAATTATCTGTTTTAATTCTAAGAACTCATTTAAAATAATCACTCATAATATTCTGTTAATAAGACTAGTCTTAGAGGATGGATTTGGTGAAGCAATGTCAGGGACTCAGGGCCCCCACTGAAAATATTCTATTTGTCTACAAACTGTGACTGAACTGGTTCAATATTTAGATAAGAGACTGGCAATCATGGTGCTGGCTTTCCTTGTACCAAGGGAGGAATGTATCCTAAAGGCATGTTCCATCCCTTCTCGTGGGTCAGTAAGTGAGGTCACCTACTGTCTGTCCAGGAACCAAGTTCACTTCTGCTAAGGGACAAGATCTTAAAAATTGTCAACTTGGGACTTCCCTGGCAGTCCAGTGGTTGGGACTCCGAGCTTCAGTGCAGGGGGCGCGGGTTCAATCCCTGGTTGGGGAGCTAGGATCCTGCATGCCATTGCCGTGGGGCGTGCCCAAAAAGGAAAATTAAAATTGTCAACTGAAGTAAGGGTTGGGTGCTCTGGGCATAAGTGCAGCTCTGACAGGAACAGGACTTGAAAACATTGTAAGCCGGTAAATATTTTCCCTTCCTCTTTTTACAAACTTTTTAAAATTAGACAAGTAATTTATGGTCACTCCAGAAAATGTTGAAAACCCAAATAAAAGAAAACAAGCATAAGGCTGATCATTTCATACGCTAGATGTAGCCACCATTACAGCTTTGTTTACTTCTGGATTTTTTATGCCTATATATAAAATATGATTTATATTTTTAATCTCCTAATAAAGGAACTTTGTTTCTAGAGTTTACGATCACTAGATTACTTAATTGGTTGATCTGAAGGGAATGGAAGCACAGACTCCCTACATTTTCAACCCTAGCCTAAAACTATGGGCTTAATCGGATAAAATTGGCTTGGGGAGAATTGATGTCTTAACAATACTGAGTCTCTTGAACATTTACAATGGATAGCTCTCCAGTTATTTGGGTTTATAATGTCCATTTTTATTTGTTACAGTTTACCTTCAAGTGATATTATACCTCTTCATATGTAGTATAAGAACCTCACAATAACTTCTTCTCTCCCAGCCTTTATGTTATTGTTGTCATACATTTACCTATTATAAACCTTATAATACTTTGTTATTATTTTTTAAACAAAATTACTTTTATTATATTTTAAAGAGATTTTAAATAGAAAGAAAAATTCATCTATCTACCCATGCAGTTATCATTTCCAGTGTTCTTCATTCTTTTTGTGTAGATCCATTTTTTTATATTTGGTGTCACTTTCCTTCTGCCTGAAGAATTCTTTTTTAACATTTCTTGTAATTTGGGTCTGCTGGTGATGAATTCTTTTGACTTTCTTTTGCCTTCATTTTTGAAATATATCTTCACTGCGTATAAAGTTTCAGGTTGACAGTTGTTTCTTTCAGTACTTTATAAAGACGTCACTCCACTACTTCTCACTTGCATTGCTCCCAGTGAGAAATCTTCTGTCATGCTTATTTTTGTTCCTCTGCACGTAATGTAGCTTTCCTCCTCTGGCTGCTTTTAGGATATTTTTTTTTTATCACTTATTTTGAGCATTTTGATTATGATGTCCCTTGGTATAGATTTCTTTATCTTTGGGGTTCATTGTGTCTCTTGGATCTGTGGGTTTGTGGTTTTCCTCAAATTGGGGAAAATTTTGGCCTTTTCACATATTTTTTCTGCCCTCCCTACCCCATTAGGGACTTTAGTTGAACTTATATCAAGCTACCTGCAGGCGTCCCATAGCTCACTGATGCCCTTTGCATTTTTGTGATTCTTTTTCTTCTGTGTTTCGTTTCATATCATTTCTATTGCTATATCTTCAGGCTCACTAATCTTTTCTTCTGCCATGTCTAAATTGCTGGTAATCCCATCCAGTGCATTTTTCATCTCACACATTGTAATTTTCACCTCTAGAAATTTGGATTGGATCTTTTTATATCTTTCATGTCTCTACTCAACTTTCCAAACATGTGGAATACAGTTCCAATAACTGCTCTTATGTCTTTGTCTGCAAATTCTAACAGCTTTGTCAGTTCTGGGTCAGTTTTGATTGGCTGATTAATCTTTTCGTTTTGGGTTGTGTTTTCTCGTTTCTTGGCATGCTGATAATCTTCGTTTGGATGTCAGACATTGTGATTGTTACCTTGTCGGGTGCTGTATATTTTATATTCCTATAAATAGTCTTGACCTTTGTCTTAGGATTCAGTTAATTACTTGGCAACTTTGATCTTTTTGGGGTCTTGCTTTTATGATTTGTTAGGCAGGTCTGGAGCAGTGCTCCATCGAGGGCTAATCATTACCCACTATTCAAAGATCTTCCTCAGTTTTCTACTCAATGCCTTGGGAATTATAAGTTTTTCTAATTTGGCCAGTGGAAACAGACACTGTTCTCTAAGCCTTTCGGATGGCTTTTTTCCCTCTAGCTTTGGGTAGTTTCCTCACACACATGCTCTGACCCCTACTCTGCTGAATGTCCTTGAGGGACCCTCTGCAGGTCTCCGGGTTCCTCTCCTGTGCTGCTCTTTCCTCTCTGGTGCTCTGTCCTGCAAAGTCCAACCTCCTCAGACCCTCAGCTCTATCTCGTCAACTCAGTGAGTCTGCCAGGCCATTCCCCCACCCTGCACTGCAGTCTGGAAAGTAAAATCTCTCAAGGCAGGAAGCAGGTTAAACCTAGAGCCTGCCTGTTTTCTTTCCTCTCTCTCAGGGGTCACTCCTCTTTATTGCCTCATGTCCAATGTTGTGAAAACTATTATTTGATAACTTTTGTCTGTTTTTTGTCAGTTGATAAATAGCAGTGGTAAATCCCGTCTCTGACACTCCATCTTGCATGGTAGCAGAAGTCTCCTGACACTAGATTTCAATGGCCTCTTGACTTATTTACTCCTGGTTTTGAGGGAGAGTCCAGTGCCCTGATGAAGAGTATGGACGTTAGTGAAATCTCTGCTCCACCACTTCCTAGCCACGTGACCAAGGCCATGTTAACCTGGCTGTGCCTCCCTTCCTTAGTCTGTAAAATGGGGGTGATAATAGTCATGCCTCATTGGATTTTTGAGAGGATAAAATGAGATAGCACATTTAAAGCATGATAACCCATTTAATGCATCTAAAGTTCCTAGAACTTGGTAACACATTCATCTTAGCTATTGTTGTCATTTTATTTTAATTCTTATAAGACGCCAATAAACACTTGCCAATTGAATATCTACTCTTGGCCCGAGAACCACAAGTGTCATCACCATAGGTGACTGGGACCTGGGATCCAGCACTGGGAGAGCTGGAAACCTCAGCTTGTGCTCCCTGAATGATGATGTAGACATGAGGCCCCAAATCCCCCACCCATAATTGCTATTATTCTAGGGTTTTCATCTCCTAAATAACAGACCTGGGTTTGTTTGTTTGTTTCATTTTTCAGGGGAAGATAGGAAGACCCCCAGTGAATCAAACAGCCCCTCTTCATCCTCCCTCTCAGCTCTGAGTGATTCAGCCAACAGCAAAGACGATTCAGACAGCTCCCAGAAAAACAAGAGCGGAAACAACCTGCTGGTCATCTCTGTCATGCCTGGGAGCCAGCCCTCACTGAATAGTGAGGAAAAGCCAGAGAAAGGTAAGGGAGGAGGTGGGCTGGTCTACTCAACCCTACCCACTCTGGGGGGGATGACCCAGTCTTGAGAATAAGCCCTCGACAGAAGTGATGTTGGAAAACAGATATTAGGCCTGGGAACAGTATAGTACGTATCATCTAAAATTTACGTGTGCTTTTTGGCTTGATTGGCATCCGTATATGGGGTGGAAAGATGGGGAGTGTGACATTGATTCTGAAGCTGTATGTTTAACACCTTTTAGCCCGGAGATGCAGGGAACGGTGCCTGGAAGGGTACAGCTGGAGGATGGGGGGTCTCTGTCCTACTCCTGCCCTCCTGTCCCTCTGCCCCATGCACCCGTACACCCAGCCTCGGTCCTTTCAGGGTTCGAATGCGTTTTTTGCAACTTTGTCTGCAAGACGAAGAACATGTTTGAGCGCCATCTGCAGATCCACCTCATCACCCGGATGTTTGAGTGTGACGTGTGCCACAAGTTCATGAAGACCCCCGAACAGCTGCTGGAGCATAAGAAATGCCACACTGTCCCCACCGGTGGGCTCAAGTAAGGAAAGCAAGTACAGAACCTTTTACTGTGTTGTTTATTAAACACCCTTTCCCCATCCCTACCCCATCCCCTCCCCTGAAGGTTTTGGGGTCATGCAGAAGGGGGGCTTGGCATGGGGGGGGCGTTAGTCAGGCACCTCTGCTGCCTTTAGCTGGACAGGAATTAGATCTGCCCCCAAGGAGGTTGGCAGATATCAGCAGGAGAATCCATTTCACAAGACGACTTGCTGAAGCAGCTCGGCACAGGCATGCAAGGATAGACCCATCCTACACTGCTTGAGTTTCACTCAGACTTGATTTTAAGGGACTTGGGGGTTAGTGTCCCCAGGTGTAAATCATTACACTGACACTGCACTTCATCCTCTATTTTTTAGATGATTTGCCGCAAGTCTTTTAAATAAGCACTACAGCTACCCCATACACACACACACCCCCAAATATCGGATCCTTGCCGGTGTGAACAGGCAAGAGGCACCGTTTTTCATGCAAAGATCATGTGCCTCGTGTCTTCCTGCACATATGCCTTACGCCTTCCCAGGAGCTGGAATTGGGATCTCCCTGGTGTAGCCTTCGTGAGATCTGACATTTCCGGTCACATGTTCTCCACAGATCCCCAAAGACCTAGACAATGAGCATCATCATTAACCAATATTTGCAACAAGCCCTCTGGTCTGAAGAGAGACCCATCCGTTATTATCAAATGCACTGTGTGTCTGGCTTGATAATAGGTGCTAAAGGGCAAACAAGGAATAAAACATAATTTCCACCCTCGGGAAATGTACGTCCGAGCACAACCAGAGTTTAATCTTCCCAGTGGTTCTGAAATCAGAGTCCCTGTTCAGGAGGCACTCATGGTCTAGTAAAGAGAAAAAAGCATCTGTCACTGGGCACAGAAAGACATACCACTTTCAAAGCATAATTATTCATGTTTAGCTGAAATGATCCTGTTATTAAAAGAATGAAAAATGACATTGTACTTAATATAAGAACAAAAAACCTTTTGTTTTTAAACATTTTTATCTTTGAAACTCACAACTTGCCAGAGAAGTGGCATGACTGTCCTGAATGGGTGAGGGGTGGAGAGATCCAGAAGGAGCCTGGGAGTCGAGTCGGGGGGCTCTTTGCAGGGTGGACTCCCCAGGCTCCTGCCGGGTCAGGGGGACCCTCCTCAAGAACTTGCCCAGAGGAGCAGCACCTACTGTTGGATCCCATTTTGTTTCACCCTTGGGGATGATTAGGTGGGAGGGGGAGGGGTGGGTAAATGGGATGGGGGGAGGGGCGATTATCATTCCCGACCACCAGTAAATGGGAAATGCCTAGCACGAGCTTATTTGGGAATTTGATTTGGTTTATTCCCACTGTCCCTTTCTAAATATTTGTGTACTCATGTTTAAAAAAAAAAAAAAGCCATGTATTTCCGTGGTTAGACTAGCACTCATTGCCCTGCCCAGAAGCCCAGTCACACCCATTACCCGCGGCCCCTGCCAGTTGTGGCTTTGCCAGTTAGGCCCCCTTTCTTCGGGGACCTAAGGAGTCCCGAGACTCTGACCCACTGGGGAGGATGCAGAGTGAACGCTGATGCTTTTGCGGGTATAGACACTTCCCATACAGTACTAATGGTCCCCTATGTAATAGTTTATGTTCTAGGATGACCAAGTAGAAGAATACTTTGAAAAACTTGCTAAAGCCTTCTGGCTGTACAGTGAGTCTTTGTTTTGTTTTGTTTTGTTTTCCCTTGGCCGTATCAGAGCTTTAATTTGCCTGAGAGAGTGTCTTTACAATAAGTAACGGGAGCACGGAAAACCCTTAGCACTCTGCCTGAGCAGCGAAGGAAAGACTGAGCCGTGGGTCACAGAAATGTCCTTAACGTGAAACAGACTGCCGATGTCTAAATTGCTTTTCTGTGATGGGACTGCTTGTACTCTATATCCTGTTCATAATGCAGATCAAATAAGATTATACTATTATTTTTCTTTTGCCGTAGCTCAGGACAGTGGTGAGTTTCAGACTCCTCTAGGTAAGGCCCAGCTTGGCGTAGGGGTTGTGTGTGCACCTGACCTGGGAATGGGCTTTATATTTCTCTCGTGTGCACTCTTCTGTGAGCTGAGGTTCCGAGGCTAACGGCGGGCTTGGTGCTGAGGCGCAGTGCACGGGCACTGGGTGTGTTGGGCTCTGCTGAAAACCTCTCCAAACCCTCCGAGGACAATTCACTCCCAGGCCCTGCCCTGCAGGTGCCAGGCCAGAGCCGAGGCAGCCACTTCTGCATTTGCATTCTTTTGGTAAAGAGAGCACACACAGGCTACAGCTAGCATATCAGCCACCGACTCGAGCCCGGCAGCTTCTACAGAGCAAAGCTCAGCAGAATCCGTAAACCTGCCCTCTGTTTTCCCCGCCCCTCCGGACAGCCGGGAGGCTTGTGGGTAGCGTAGCCTCACTGCCTAGGATGGAGAGACCCAGGCTTTGTCCCAGGGCACAGCCAGCCCGATAAGGTGGCAGAGCTGGGACTGAAACCGTCCCTTCTAGATAGACTCTGCCTAAATGACTTGCAGAGACCCGTCCAGTAATGAATCAGCGCCCACCATGTGCTGGGTACTCTACCGAGCACTGCAGAGAACGCAGAAGAAAAGGGGGATATGGTCCTGCCCGCTGAGGGTTTATGATCCCTTTGGATGATGATTATTTCCATGATGTAATAACATTAATCATTAATAATGCATTAATAATGTCTTCAAGCTCCAGATAGCAGTCGCCTCCCTCCCGCCATCCCCCATTCCTAACCGGGCCGGTGGGTGGGCTTCCTTCTGCCGAGCCCGCCCCTGGTCCTCCCCTCCCTTCCCTGATGGAGACCCCAGGGCTGTAGGAGGCAGGTTTTAGGAGCACAGGTCTCTGCATCTACACACACACACTCCCACACACAGACACACACCCAGGCCTTCTCGTCCTAACCACCCTTTAATCAGCACGATTCTGACCCCTACGACTTTCTGTCTGCTGGAGGCAGCTCTCCCCCTATAAGCTGTTCTTCAAAACTCTTAGCCTTTCTGCGTGTGCTTGGTGTGGTGCATGAAAAGTCGATTCTCTGTGTTGCTCCCATCTCGAGGGGAGGTCGTGAGGGTTAGCCCTCGGCCGAGGCCACTGGGGGGGGCCGGGGAGGGCTCCGAGGGGCCGGGCGGGGAGGACGGAGGGGAGAACAGCTTAGCCGGGCGCCCCCTCCCGCACTGGCTCTGCTCCCCTTCCTGGGGGCCGGCGTCCGCGGGCGCAGCCAGGAGACCCCGAGCAGGCCGACGGACGGCTCCAGAAGAGGGTCCTCGTCGCCCCCGCAGGAGGCGGCAGGGCCGGGCTGGGCAGGGAGCAGGCCGGACCTCGGAGCTGGGAGGGCGGCCGAGGGCAGGCTGGTGAGGCGGGGAGCAGCCGGGCGGCCGCCGAGCCCGCGCGGCTGACCCTCCCCTGTCCTTGCTTTCCCCCCCCCCGCCCCCCGCCCACAGGTGCCCATTCTGCATTTATTCCACCAACCGCCCCGCCGCCATGGAGTGCCACCTCAAGACCCACTACAAGATGGAGTACAAGTGCCGGATCTGCCAGATGGTGAAGGCCAACCAGCTGGAGCTGGAGACGCACACCCGCGAGCATCGCCTCGGCAACCACTACAAGTGCGACCAGTGCGGCTACCTGTCCAAGACCGCCAACAAGCTCATCGAGCACGTGCGCGTGCACACCGGGGAGCGGCCCTTCCACTGTGACCAGTGCAGCTACAGCTGCAAACGCAAGGACAATCTCAACCTTCACAGGAAGCTGAAGCACGCCCCGCGCCAGACCTTCAGCTGCGAAGAGTGCCTGTTCAAGACCACTCACCCCTTCGTCTTCAGCCGCCACGTCAAGAAGCACCAGAGCGCGGACAGCCCCGAGGAGGACAAGAAGGGCCCGGCTCCGGCCCCCAAGGAAGCCGCCGGCCCCGGAGCCCCGCTCCTCGTGGTCGGGAGCGCCCGCCACCTCCTGTCTCCCCTGTCGGTCATGTCCGCCTCCCAGGCTCTGCAGACCGTGGCCCTGTCGGCCGCCCACGGCGGTGGCGGCGGCGGCGGCGGCGGCGGCAGCGGCGGCTGCTCCGAGCCCAACCTGGCACTCAAGGCCTTGCCCTTGAATGGCTCCCCTTTGCGCTTTGACAAGTACCGGAACTCGGATTTCGCCCATCTCATTCCCTTGACGATGTTATACCCCAAGAACCAGTTGGATCTCACATTCCACCCTCCCCGACCTCAGACTGCGCCGCCCAGCATCCCGTCCCCCAAACACTCCTTC
The DNA here is from genome assembly GCF_005190385.1 of Monodon monoceros. Taxonomy (NCBI): domain Eukaryota; kingdom Metazoa; phylum Chordata; class Mammalia; order Artiodactyla; family Monodontidae; genus Monodon; species Monodon monoceros. The sequence continues at coordinate 24,866,840 of NW_021703777.1, read as the reverse complement.
CTCGCCTATCTCGGACTGAGAGAGAGAGCGGAGACTGTCTGAGGGCAGCCGGGCTCTGTACCAAAAACCAAGAGACAGAGACAAAAACACAAAACTCACAAAACTTAAACACAACCCCAGCAGATGTACGTTGCTGCAAAACCTACAGACCCGCCCGGGTCTGACCACGTGTACTGTATATCTTTAGTGAGGAATAGAGAATTGGCTCTGTGTGTATACGTATTGCATTGACCTGAAAGCTGCTTTATCCGATCTTCAGAGAGGTGACCTACTGCATCCGTCTACCTTCAGAGGCATGCCTCCCCAGCCACACACTCCCACCCTCAGCCCTTCTCCGTACTTTGAAAGGAAATTCGTCTCGTTAAACCCTAAAGAGAGTGTCCTTAATAGCAATCAGCACTTGTAAGCTTCTGTACCGGTGCATTTTGTTTTCTGTTGGGTGAATGGGGCGTGTGGGCGTTTGTGGATTTGGAAAGAGACAGCCGTGTGTCGTGTGCCATAACATTTGCACCTTCTTTGTACTGGCTTCTTTCACAGGGATGAACGTTCTTGGCCCTCCTGGGTTGTTCATCCACTACAGTCGCACCCCGAGCTCCTTCATTACCTTTCCCTCTCTATTTTGTGGCTACAGAGTGGTAGGGCCTGGTGCTTAGGTGACGAAGGAATGGTAGACATCTCAGTGCTGCCTGAGATTTCCGACAGAGTCCTGGAGACCTTGTGCTCGCATCTCTGGTTATGAAGATGCGAGCCGTTGAGAGCCCCATCTGGGAGAAATAGCTTGCAGCACTGCAGCCAACATCACAAAACTTAAGTGTGTTTTGTGTGTGTGTCCATACGTATGCAGTGTGTATGGTACACACACACAGTGCATCATTTTTTTAAGGGCAGATTATATATATATATGTATGTGATGTATTAAGTCAGTGGTTACCATTTGTTTGCAGGAAAAGAAAAATTGTATGAGTGAAAATTTTTATGGTTGATAAATCCAGCCAAGGAGATTAAAAGGGGTTTGGATAAATTCTGGGTATAAATGCTCAGACTAAAAAAGAAATGGCAGTTTTGCACAGTGCTTTTGGTCTTGCACTAGTTTTTGTTTCTCATCTGCAAAAAAGAAAAGTAAAATAAAAGGAAGAAAATGTACCTTTTTTATGGAAAGAGTAGACTGTATGTTTGAAACTTTTGTCATAACCTCTTTGACATATAACGACCCAACAAAAAGGTGCTGTTTTGTCCTACCGTTCAGTTTATGCCCCTGAGATGTTTCCATTGTGTTTGCAGATCGTCAGGCTATAGCGGTATTCTCCACGTTATTAATAATTCTGTATTCCATTTTGTTAACACCTGGTAGATATAACCTGCTAGGAAGCTAACTTTATACTTATTTAAAGCTCTTATTTTGTGGTCATTAAAATGGCAACTTATGTGCAGCACTTTATCGCGGCAAGAAGCATATATGGATTGGTTGTACAGCCCTTTGCTATTCTTAAAAAGTAATGGGTGATTTAAAAAGAAGAAAAGGAAAAGAATCTTTGGCTAAACATGTTAATGGCTTGTATTTTTTAAGACAACAGAATTTCCAGTATGAAACAGGCTGAAGAGCAGGAAGAAATGTGCTTTGTATAATAATGAGAAGTTTGGAATATAAAAGTTTATATATTATTTATCTATTGAAGAACTGGTGTACAGGAGGAATGCTTTCTTACTGCGTTGCTGTTTTTCCATCATGTGTTATCCTAGGGTTGGGATTTTTTTTTCATCTATTCCACCGGGGGAAAATAAAAGCATCCCTAATTTTCTTCCTCTAGTCAGTTTGCTTCACTGAAAGCTCCCCTTGAGCCGTTCTACAGGAAGGAGTCCAGAAGTCTTCTGTCCACACCATGGTCCTCCCTTATACCCACCCTTCCTCCCCCAGACCTAGCAGGTGTGCTACACTTCCCTTGCCAGTCATCCAGCCCTGGCAGACCTGTTTACACTAAGGAGATGTCTCCAGGGGCAGGGAGGCTGAGCCAGCTAGGGCAGGAAGCTCCCGCACCCTGGGTCATCTTCCAGCAGAGACATCTGTTCTTGGCCACGTTTGAAACGTCATTCAACGTCGCCATATCAATGTCTCAGTAAAAGACACTATAGACAGTTATGGACGATACACTCCAAGAATACTGGGCTTATGGGTGGATTGGTTTTTTTAAAGTCACGTCCTTTTCCCCATATAATGGAGAATGTGCCACCTGGCTAATCATGTACTTTCACAATTACAAGTTCAGTGATGACAGGAAAGAGGACCATGGTGATCCCACAGAGGCTGGCAGGAGGGCGAATCCCACGGGAGCGCCAGCAGGTTAAAAACCTGAAGGGTGGCCCTGACAATTAAAACTGCGGATTTTACAGCATGCCACTTGTGCAATACGAGGTCCTAGGGTGAAACTTTCAAGATCAAGAAGGGTGTTGGAAGGAGACAATTGCCGCTCAGATGCTTGCCACTGAACTTGTATTTGAATGACTTAGTCATGCTTAATGTAATTGGGCAACTTTTTTAGCACTTTGGAAAGAGTCATCAATCTTTCTGGTAAATTATAAAAGTTTTCTGAGTGAGAAAAGGTGTGTTTGGAGTTTGTTTGACTTTTTATATTATTATTATTGTTATTAATAAAGAAAAATCTACAGCATTTTTCAGACTCCACCGAAGTAATATGTACCCCTGAATTTGGTTTGCAGTTTGATACTCAGGGAAGGATGTATTCCATAGATATCCTTTCCGTGTAGAACACTAATGTCTTTGAGATAGTCACCTGCCAACTAACTTCAATTCTGTTTTCACTATGCATTCTTCAATGAAAGCTAGCTTATTTTTCCATGTAGTAATGCAGTTAGAGTTCTCAGCACTTTCTTCTCTCCTTTTTTTAACTCCTCATATTACGTTCAGATGATCATACTGTCAAGGTTTATGTACATTACTGAAAATTTGTATTGTATAAAGCTTTTTGCATTACAAGGCTGTACAGGGTCATTTTGACAGTAACTGGTATATTCCTTTGCATCTTATGTTGCATTGCCAATTTCTAGTGTATCCAGTTTGGAAGTATAATATACTCTAATTAAAAAAAAAAAGTTGGCTATACTCTTGTTTCTTTTTCTTTCTTGGGTGCCATCCTTGGCTACTTGTTAATCTCACGGTTTTGTCTTGCTTTGTTCTGATTTTCACATTTCAGTGTATTTTAGATAAGTTTAGGAAGTGTCCACTACTAGTTATAACTATTGCAAAATGCAAGTTTTGAACAACCATGGTTCTAATGCAAACTGGTATTATGTAAATCACTCACGGCCATTAGGATCGAGAGCATATCCATCAATCAGTACAGCTGCAGGCCGGCTCCTTGCTGAAAATACTCAGTGACATTTAAAAGTGTTCGCCAGCCTTACCCTCTCCTGCTTAACAGTATTTTATTGGCCCCAGAGCCATAGCGGGGGGGGAAACAGATGAGTAATTCCATTTGTCTTAATGAAGTCTGGCAACTACGAGACTGCAATGAGGGGGAAAATGATATGCTTTGCAAGCTAAATAATAATCTATCCAAATGCAAGTAAGAGTTCCCCATTCAAAGGAAGGTACCAGAGAAAGAAACTGAGCCCAAAAGAGAGAAAGAGAGAGAGAGTGAGAAAGCACACTGATACATTGAAACAACTTTTTTTTAAATCCATTTTAAAGTTCTGTCCCTTAGAGAACTTCCCCATGAATCCTTGATGGCTGGTGAAACATAGAAAGAAGCAAAAGAGAATATTTTGCCTGGTTCACAATTTGCATGCTTCTAAGTATAACGTCCTTGGCTTGTTGGAAGAAATTATGACCTGCTTCACTCTAACATTCACAAAGATCAAATTTACTTTTTTATAAAATGAGGTAATGTAGGAGAACCCACTTTGAAAATGGCCAGTCACTTATCAGACACTATTCTCCCCTTCATTTGTTCATCCAGTAACTGTGTTTAAGTGATTGAATCAAGTTCTCTCACTTGATTCAAATACTCACTTTGTTTGGGGATGGCTGGTATTTATTGAAAATATTAAAGTAAGTCAGACTTCTTGGCTTTTTGCTAGCACTACAGCAGGCATGGTATCTCATCTTGTGTACGTATTCTTTTCCCTTAGATTCCACACCTACCTCACATTTTCCCTTTGGGTGAAAAAAGCCAGAAGTAGAAAGAAAATAATCATCAGTTTGGCAGTTGTTTCCCCTGTTAATGGGCTTCCAGTGGCATTGAGGAGTGGCTGGGATGGGAGCCATCCATGAGAGGACAGACCTCATCCGCCTCCTTCACTTACCCAGAGAGCGCTGCATGTGGACTCCAAGGCAGTTATGCGGCCCCTGTTTGAATTTAATACCAGATCATATATACTTTTCCTACTGTCGTGTTCAATAAATAAGACTGTAAGCAAAGACTCGAGGCCATGTTTTCTATAACGTCTCTACGGCTGATTGGCCCCATTTGGTGGACACCAGAAACTATCCTTGACCGTTTCATAGAGCCACAGTGCTGGTCACAGGGGAACAAGGAGAAATGTCAAGGCTTGATGAGCACCGGTACATCCATACCCACAGTCAGGGCGTCACATTAGAACCCTCGCTTGCCAAAGGTCACGTGGGGCTCATGAAGGACTTGCAGGGGAAGGCATGTCTCCTTAGTGGCCGAAACACAGAATCAAGTCACCTCGGTGCTTTCAGTCCTTGGGGAGGAGCTCATACAAAAGGAGAGGGAGGGACGGAAAGGGGCAGCAGCTGAGTGATTTCATCTGTTTGAAGTGGGACATAAACGGTCAGGGGGCTCGTGCAAAATAAACAAAATCTCATCAGTTTTTCACTCAGAGAATGTAAAACTGGAATCTTTCCCAACAGTGACTTAGAACCTGTGAGCAAAATCGCAGGATCAGAGAATACTCTTGGGATTTGGACTCCATTCCAAGGAGCCATCAACCACAGATGTTCAAGAGACCCCAGCCAACACTCTTTTACTTATAGAACTCTCTCAAAACAAGAATCTCACTCAAAGTGAGGTTTATTTTGCAAGTAATTACAATTCACTAAGAAAGCAAATGCCCATCATGCAGGCCCTGGAGTAAATAAAATGTGGCTCTGGGGACCTAGGGGCCCATTCTTCTCCCGTCCAAGGTCTGAATGATATGAGGTTATCAATCAGGGCCTCTTCTTTATGAGGTAGGAGTTCTCCCCTTCATAATTCTTTCTTTTTTTTTTTTTTTTTTTTTTTTTTTGCGGTACGCGGGCTTCTCACTGTTGTGGCCTCTCCAGCTGCAGAGCACAGGCTCCGGATGTGCAGGCTCAGCGGCCATGGCTCACGGGCCCAGCCGCTCCGCGGCACGTGGGATCCTCCCGGACCGGGGCACGAACCCGCGTCCCCTGCATTGGCAGGCGGACTCCCAACCACTGCGCCACCAGGGAAGCCCCATAATTCTTTCTTGATAGCTGGATCTGTAAAAGAGGAAAATGTAAATTCTGCTCATGTTCGTAGGAGCTGCAAAGGAGAAAAGGAAAATCAATTGCTGTATCCCCTTAGGATTCCTTTTTTGATGGAGTTAAGGTAAGTATAGTTAATTCGTTGTCAGTTTTCAATAGAACTGTAGAACTAGAACACAGAATCTATCTCAGTTCATACTTCTAAATTTTTTTCCCCTACAGGTGGCTTTCTACCCTATTTAGTGAGAATATCTGGATTACAGATAATGTTACCCAACCACAAAAGACATTCCCGTGGAGTTTGATCACCTGAGTTTGAAGTCCGACTCGAAAGCACCTTATAAAAAGAAAGATTGAACTAAATGGTCTCTAAGACCCCTTCCGCCCTAACAGATAACATCTAATATACGCAGATTCCACTACTCTTTCTAAACAAGCAAAAGTCAGTAGTCTTTGAAGCAAAAGTGGTCACAGAGCAGAATCCTTGCAGGGCAGTTATAGCGAAAAATGGCACCTCAACATTTTCAAGCCACAACAGACGTAAGGGAGAAAACAATGACTAAAAATACTTTTTTGCCCACTTCAGAGTTTGGGAGGCCTAAAATGTGTCTCTTCTGATTAAACACTAAGTCATCATGCTTGGATTGCCTGCAGTCATCTTGAGGGTGGCTTAAACATATTTTACCAAACTATGGGTACTTAATCTGGTGAGATGAGTTGGGGGTAGCCAGGTGGGGATGGAAAGGTCTTGCCCTGCCCGTCTTCATCTCTCTAACTCTGCACCCTCCTTTTCCCACCACCTGCTTCCAACCTCCTCAAGTGCAGCTGTGCCTGCTAAGCTCCTGCCAACCATGTTTCAGATGTTTTTCTGGGGAAGAGCAAATGGTTTCTTTTAACAGGTAATGAAAGACATTTTAGTTTTAACATAATGAAAGAATATATTGATACTATTCTCATTTTGCCACTTTTTGAGACAGACTCTCAGCCCAAGGACTCTAAGCACATTATCAAAACTTCCAGGTACTTCCATCGGATAGAAAGGCTCCATGTGTTTTACAGAGACACAGGAAAATAACCGATCTGTCCCCATCATCAGACAAGCAAAACTAAAAGAGTAAACACCGGGCTAGGACCTGAGAAATTTATCTAGGCATCCTCCAGCCTGAATTCTAGAATGATGTCTCTCCAGTCTCAAAGATTTCTAGATAAGAGATGCCATCACTTGGCTTCAGTGTTCTCTTATATTTATTTAACTGCAATTCCAAATTAGTGGTCTACAGACTTCTCAGTGTGTATTACAAAGGACCATCAGGGACTTCCCTGGCGGTGCAGTGGTTAAGTCTTAGCTTTCCAGTGCAGGGGGTGCAGGTTCGATCCCTGGTCAGGGAGCTAAGATCTCACATGCCTTGAGGCCAAAAAACCAAAACATAAAACAGAAGCAATACTGTAGCAAATTCAATAAAGACTTTAAAAATGATCCACATCAAAAAAATCTTAAAAAAAAATAAAAAGACCATCAAGTCCCCTTTCCCCTTATGTCCCACTTCAAACAGAATGTCTATTAGAACATTCTCCATGCAATGGGTTTAATCAGCATTTGTAGCCTCTCTCTCTCTCTTTTCTGGGTTCCACTAAAAAGCTGAACCCTGACATTTATTTTGGAAAGAAATTCCAGAAATAAAGGTGGGAAACTAGATGAGTGAAGCAAGTAAGAGGGGAAAGCCAATCCCAGGGCACATCGGTGAGCTAGTCATTGTTGTGAACAACTGGGATGCAACCCGTCTGGGAAACCTCATGCGGAGCTGTGTAAATGTATTTCAGAATTGACAGCCCAAGGGAGAGAAGGGAGAAGGGGCTGGAGTAGCCACAGAGAGTGTTAACTCCCTTGCACTTCCAGCTTTGCCCATGATTTGCAGTGGCTGAGTAGGTCCCCACAGACAGCCACAGAGATGGCAAAGAAGCCAGTGGTGCAGAAAGCAAGAGCGGCTTGGTGAAGCCGAGGGAAGGTGCTGTCAATCACACCTGGCCGTAGCTGTTTGCTACAGCAAAAGCTGGAGTAATAAGGTGAGTCTGTGAGACGCAGAACAATAGGTGTCTTATAAAATGGTCATATTTGGCTTAAATGTTGGCATCACTTTAGCCTCTAAACCAACGTTGGCTACACATCCAACCTATTAGGTTAGCTTGAAGCTCTTCTCCTTTCCTCCACTGGGAGCTGGGCAGAGACAAGGCAGTGTTGGGTCATGGTGCTACGGAAGTGAAGATGTGGCATATGAGAAGCAGATAAAGGCCCTCTCACCTGTATGGCGCAGTCTCTTTAGAGTCCTCCCTTCTTTGGGGTTTGGTTTTTTATTTCTCTAACGAGATTGAGCCCTTCTAGGACTTGATTAAGGGGAAATCACTTGACAGGGACATAGGCTGTCTCCCACCTCAGAGAGCCTTGTTGACCTGGGAGAGCCCAGAACGAGGCCAGCGGCGAGGGGCCATCCCCCAGACTTGGTGGCCACCTCAAGCCCAAGCAAAAGGCATCCTGGTGGCTCTCCTAGGTCCCAACTTCTCGTGAATGCAGGTCCAGCAAAGGGGTTGGTAGCCGGAACTCATTGAGGAATAAAAAAGTTACATTCGCCTGGCATTTTCTTTGTACTTGTATCTCCCACGGGAACCTGAGGCTGAACAGCGAGGTATCTGTCCTCATGGAAAACAACTGACTGAAAATTGAAATGTTCCGATATTTCACCTGTTTCTTTCCATCTCTAACCCGCAACTGGCAGTCCTTTCACTAATGGAAGATTGGGCTAAGCGTGGTTACACAGAACATAGAGAGACTGTATAGAGAACACACACAATACAGATATAAACATTATAGATATGCATTTGTGTGAGAGCATCCAGAAGGAAGACCATGAATTTTCTTATTCTGGAATTCACAATATTAAAAGATAGTACTTTTCAGTTTTCCTTTGTACTGCTGAAAATAAATACAGGTTGATGAAAGAGTAACATATGAAAAGAATAATTAAGGGTCAAAGAAATCTCGTTAATCAGAATATGCCCTTGCCCATCTTTTCTACAATTAAATAAACGGGCATAGCAATGGGTCATCACCATGCTATCAGTCAAGGTCCCGTCTCTTTATGGCATCAGACAATAGACATGGCAGCAATCACTGGATATGCAGGAGTCTTGGTTATGCAAAGAGGCCAATGTGTCTTTTTAAATGGGCAGAATAATAATTTCCTGTTGATGAAGGACTTTACAATTTGGCGTGTCTGCCCGTGAGGAAGGCTAAATTGTGCTTACGCGTGATCTTGTGTCACGGGATCCTGCCTTTAAATATGAGCTCCTCACATTACCCATAATCCACCGCCTCCCTCATTATTATTCTCTGCACCTGTTCTCCACAACCTAGAGTTTCCACCCCAGTTGCCATGTTCTAAAGCAAGCCCAAGCCCATCCGACCAATCAACCCCGCAAACCCCAGACTCCACTTCCACTCTAACCTTGACCAATTTCTCTCCTTTTCATTCGTTATTTAGTGAGCAACCAATATGTGGAAAGTCATGTGCTGGCAGCTGGTAAGAAACAGAGATAAAGTAAGATACATTCCCTAGCTTTAAGACATTTACCAACCCATAGAAGAAATGCACGTTTGAGCAAATGCATTATAATACCAGGAAAAAGTACTCATAAATTGCTATAGAAATATTGAATAAAGAGTGACTACATCCAACCAGGGTGACAGGAGGCTTTGTGGGGGACGGAGCATGCCAACTGCAATCTGAAGGCTGAGTGGGATTCTCAGAGGCGGGAAAAGTGGGGAGGGCATTCCAGATTGAGAGAACAGCTTGAGGAAAAGCAAGAAGGTGAGAAACTGCATGGTGGGTTCTGTTGTGCTAGAAGATTATAATGAAACCAAACAAAGCCAGCTTGTGCAGGGCTTCGAATCCCTTGTTAAGGATCCTGAACATCTAAACGACTCTCTAGTTAATAAGAGCTAAGAAAACATTTTGAGGAGGAGAATGGCAGGATCTGACCTGTGTTTTAGGAAGATAATTCTAGCAGCGCTGCAAAAGGAGGACTCGAGAGACAAAAATGAACCAGAGAGATGTGGTAGGTTCAAATATCCTGAACTGAAGCCACCATGTTCTCCCTTAAATCTGCCCCTTAACCATGTGTTCTTTAGACCAATAAGGGCACACCCACCCTCCAAGTTACTCGAGCTCCAAAACTTGGGGTCAGCTTTGCCTCCTTCTGTCTCTCCTCTTCCTTTCTCTTCCTCCCTTGCTTTGGACCGCTAATCCATCAAATTCCTGTTCATTTTATCTGCCAAGACTTGTATGAATCTCTCCTGTATTTCCCCTCTTCACATCTTGGCGCAGGTCCTCGGCATCCTTGCCAGGTGTCTCACAATAATTTCCTCTCTGAACAGGACATTCTCGGGTAGAAAAGCCTGTGAAGAAGGTATTCTAGAGATTGGAAGAAAGTTCATGATCAGACTTGTAGACACAATGGTGGTATCTGGAGCCAGCGGCGAGGGTGACTACACGATGGCAGCAAGAGCAACAACAACAAAGGCACCAAAGACAGAACCCTGGGAGACGCCAACTTTACAGGGGGAGGAGGCCACACAGGAGACCAAGGAGCAACGATCAGAGAAGTCACGGCCAAGCACAGCACTTAGAAGGAGCCGCGGGAAGAGGGCCACATATGCAATTCCACAGAAGGTTAAGGAGGCCGAGGTTGAATTGCACAGCCTTTACCGATTTGCTGGTCCTCGGTGATCTTTCAGGATGCAGTGTCCGTGACAGGTTGGGGGTGGAAACCAAATTCCAACAGGTTAAAGAATGAATTGATGGTGAGCAGCTGGTGACAAGGAGAAAAGTCTACTCTTGTATGAAGTTTGGTAGTGAAAGAAAAAAAAAATCATGCGTGCCTCGTACTTGCCCAAAGATGTCAAACCATCCCTTCCCTCTCAGGGAGATCTAACCTGTCCCCATCCCTACTTCGCAGTCCTTCGAAGAGAAGAGAAAGTTGCTGACCTTACAATCCCAGCCGTGCTTCAAACCAATTTTCCTCATCATTTTTGGTATAATTCATCCTGTGAAGTGCATGTGGTCTGTCTTCACACCATCCCTGCTCTTGCTATATGCCTGGACCAGTTTCTGTCAGTCAAAGACATCTGCAGGAAATGGGCTGCATGGGTAAAATTTAGTGGTACTTCTCCTAAATACAAGAGTCTGGAGAATTGCAAAAAAAGAAAAATGGTCAAGGGATGGAAAGCCACCCCCCACTACTGTGGCCAGAATGATAAAATAATAAGGATTCCAGTGCGAAAAGATGAAGGCTTAGAAAGGAATATGATAGGTCTCTTAAGCGACATGATGGGGGGGACTTCCCTGATGGTCCAGTGGTTAAGACTCCGTGCTTCCACTGCAGGGGGGGACAGGTTTGATCCTGGTCAGGGAACTAAGATCCCACATGCAGTGCAGCCCGGCTAAAAAAAAATAAACAAACCACGTGATGGATATGGCCAGAGAGGACAGACTCAGTCACCAAATTCCAGAAGATTAGACCTCAGGGGTAAATCCTGAAGCTTAAACGTGATTGTTTATGTCGGAGCCCTGGTCTCATGCTACCCTGACTGTCATTTTCTGATGCGTTGCAAACCCCACCTTTGTGGAGAGCAGTGGGTCTGCAACCCTTGTGGGATGCACACCACTCAGCTGTGCTAAAAGAGCTACAACTCAGTGATCCCCCCCCCCATGCCTGCTGCCAACTCGCCAACAGGAAAAAAATAACCCTCATCAGACATAATGGAAAGTAAGGTATGGGGTTTTATGAGCTGGAAGTGAAATAATCTGTTTCTTATTAAATATCATGAGAAAATTATTAATTCATGCCAGAAACACAAATATAAATATTATCATATTGAAAGCGTTTATTCTGAAGGAGACCATCTGGCAGGGCCTCATAGACCACACTATGACAAGCAGAGTGTATGTGTCACCCTGGCGGGCTCTTCCATTAAAGCAGTGAATCCAGAGGAAGTGAAAATGGAAGGGTTTTTAAGGGGAGTACTTTGCAGTAATGACATCTGCTAGATACTTATCACATGTTTCTCTAGAGGTGGGCCAGCTTGTACAAATGCTATTATATGGAAACTTAAATTTTCAAAACAAGGGGTAGTGATTATTTCAGAACCTCTCCCCTTAAAATTGGATTCTCTTCTTGGGTACCAAATTCCAGAAGAGTATATACCTGCAAATGTATAGAGCATTCATTGTTTAAAGTAAATGTAGGAGGGAAGATGAAGGAAAATGTAGGAAAGAGAAGACACAATTATAGATGAACCAAAAATTGAAAATACAGAATCCTGAAAGTATAAAGTAAATGCATGGTTCTTAATGCAGTTTTAAAAACCTCACACTGTCACTTTTTTGCAGGAAGGCAGAGGGATATCTATAATTTGGAAAACATCCCCGTCTCTGGAGACAGATGGAACACTGGTTACACACAAAGTGGAGGAAACCCTGCACTCCAGAAAAGAAGAAACGCTGATGGCTGCTTGAAGAAATGCCCGATTCCCTTGAGGATCCATGCAGACCGTTTACATCTGCCTGCCCTACATTCTCAGAAGACTCTGAGCTTAATTTTGTTCACATCTTCTGCCTTCACTTGCTCCAAGGTGCTACTGTTGGTTGAATATCAGTGCTGTGTTGGAACCTTTCCCAAATCTCTCTCCTCTGTGTCACAAATCAAGTCCGGTGGGGAGTCCTAGAGAATCTCTGAAGAACAATTCCTCAGTCTAGAATAACGGAGGTCAGCAGAGCCGACCCCGATGGGCTCCCAGTACTTGAGAGTTTATTCCCATCTTGGCCCTAACTCAAGACCACCAGCCATCCACCTACCAAAGTTCAATCGCTACATATGGAGTCATCTGAAAAGGGCCACATGACACATCAAAACAATATTAATAGGATATACTGCATTCCTACTTACTTAGGCATGTCTCACATGCTAGTGTGAATGCCAGCATCTATCAACGATGAGCTCCGTATCTGTCAGGGGTTTTGAGGCTACATGGTAGTTGGGGTTACTCAAGCCCTAATTACCTTTTAGTTAGGAGAGTGAGTAATTCAGATTACATTCTCTTCTCTTACTGTCTCTTCATATCAAACACTTTAGTGTGTATATTAGAAGTCGAAGAAACGGCCCCCATGCAATCCAAATCTCCTAGGAGAATTTGGAACCTCAGTGTCAACACCTGTACTCCTCATATTTTTAAGCGTTTAATAACTATCCATAGTCCTTTTCAAAAGGTAAGACACGCACCTGATAAGTAAAAACCAACCCAATGATTATGTTTCAGGAAGAATAATTTTGTTTGCATCTTCTGCTTTTCCTTTGCTCAAAGATCCTCTGGGTTGAGCCTTTCCTAAATCTCTCTCCTGTATGCCCCATACAAACTCCAATGGGTGGACTGAGAGAATTTATGGAATGAATTCCTCAGGCTAGAATAGTAAGCTTCTGGGGGTGGGGCGGTGAGGCAGGGGAATGGCAGAGCTTCATACACCAGACCTTAAGCCAAGGGTCCTGACCTGCTATAAGCTTGGTCACTGTTCTGCCATGTTTGTCCAAATTTATGATCTATTCAGGACAGCTCATTTAGTGACAAATTAGATTACAGGAATGAAGGAACAAACTATTTGCCTATGCTTCTTATAAGCTATTCGTCATAAAAAGGAACATTTAGGTAGGTAGTTGAAGGATGAGTAAGAGAGAGAGAATGAGAGTTACAGAGAAATGGCAGGAATTTGGAGCATCTAATGTCATTTCCTCATTATATAAAAGAAGAAACCGTGGCATGTACGGGGTGGGGGAAGGTCAGAGAGGAGAGAGAGAGACAGAATGAAACAAAGATACTTGCTTAAAAATTTATAAAAATAATCATTTCTTCTATAAGTCATATTAACCCAAGGCAGTCTTATGGTTCAGTTTCAGCATCAAATCCCAGAAAAACAGTCCCACAGAAAAAATATAATTAACAGCAATTCAAGTCTTAGCCTCTCCATAAATCACCAAAGAAGGGAGTACATTCTTGATATCCAAAGAATGTACTTTGGATACAAGTACATCCAAAGTATATATATATACTGTATATGTATATCCAAAGATTTAAAGATCTTCTTAGGACATTTTCCTCACCTCATTGACAATGAACTCCTCCAAACCTACTCTTCTCACTCTCTCTAGAACCCCTTAAAGTTCTGCCCAATGTTCAGGCCACATAGCCACTTCTCTCTCCTCCTCAGAACTTTTATATACATCAATTTAACCTTTCCGGTTTATTCCTCACCACCCCACATCCTAGAACTAAACGTGTGGGCCTTCAGATTGAAAGAGCCTATCAGTATCAAAGAGGATAAACTTAAAAAATAAACTCACACATAGAGACATCATAATAAAACTCCAGAACACCAAGGTGGAAAAGACAGTGCTAAAAGAGTCTACAAAGGAGTGAGAGTGAGATCAACCACAGAAGTTTCAAGAAAATAATGGAACAATAGCTTAGAAATGCTCAGGAAAAATGAATTTGGACTTAGAGTTCCATAACAAGCCAAACTAACACTGGAGATGAAAATAAATTCTCAGGAAAATTTATTATCCACAGACACTCTCTGGTGGAGAAAGGAGAAGAACAAAGGAAAACCTACCAGAGAATGTACTCCAGCCAGAAGAAAAATGAATCCAAATGACAATGAAGGGGTAAAGGAGAATATATTCATTTTTTATTTTTGTAATTAAAAAGTAACTTTTGAAAAGATTGGGGAGAAAGAAAAATAGGAAATACAACTTAATTCTTTACTTTTATATCCATTCCATTTTACCTTTGTATAATATGTCATCACAGTTTACAAAATGCTTTCAGATAAACTGTCAGTAGCCACAATCACAGGACCCACAAAAATATGTTTTAAGAGGAACCATGTTGGAACAAATAATAATTCCAATAAAACCTGGAATTGCCCTTCCTGAGGGTGGTAATGCTCTTCTTGCCATGGAAGCTGACTGCCTTGCACCAATCATCATGAGGATAATAATAGTGGCTCTGAGGAGGGGTGGTGAATGTCAGGTTTAGCAGACTGTTTTTCTTACTCTGCCTGCCAAGTTGGACTAGATTATGAATTGGTAGGGAAGGAGCTCAACAGAAGTAAGAACTATAAAATTTCAGACCAGCTGATGCACCGAAAAGGGACTCGTTAGACGCTCAGGCTATGAGGGCTGGGGCCAGGATGTAGCCAAAGGGACCCACTCTGTGCAAGAGGCCTGCTAATAAAAGATCTTAGGCTCCACAAAGGCTTCTGTTGAGAGGTCTATGGTGCTATTGCCTATGATGACACACACGATGAATTTAGGGCTTGGAATCTCTCGCTTGAACTTTTTGACGCCATTCCGGTGTGTGCCAGAGAAAGAGCAGCTGTTGAAAAGCAAACATTTTCCTGTCTCTAAAAATAAAATGCTGGCAACACTTCAGCCCCCTGTGCCAAGATCTGGCCCTTCCCAGGATAAACAATAGGTGGCCAAGCTGATCAGAGGCAGGCACTGAGCCCCAGGTCCAGCCTGGAATGCCTAGGTGCGGCCATGTGCAGCTGTAAAGCTAGAAGCCAGAGGGGGCCCTCCCTTCTCCACAGCTGATGGAGGGCAGCTCCAGCCCCCCAGCCAGGGACCAGTTGCGGCAGACTTGGGTTACACCAGAAACCTTGACGCAGCTGAGGTCATAGAACTCCCACCAACCCCTGCCCTCACAGCCCTGGGGTGCACAGTGACGGATCTGAGGGCCTGTGAGATCCTGTCCAGAGAAAGTTCCCTATGAAGGAAAGTTTCCTAAGGATCTATCTGCATTCATCACTCAGGGCTGTGACCATCCCCTGTCAAAACCCATCATGCCCAGCTGAGAGCCCTCACCTGCTAGACACAGGCCCTATAAACCAACTTAGTGTGGAGATGCTATAATAACTCATGCTTCCCACTCTAATTCCCTCCCAGCTCATCAAATGCTTCTACAGCACTGTTCCAGCCCCTGTGCCTTGTCGTTAGGGTTCAAATCTTCCCGAGACCATAAGCTTGGCTTTTTGCTGGTTTGGGGAGTTAAAAGGGCTAAGAGGGGGTTAAGGGAAGAGAGGGACTAAATACAGCAAATATTTGCAGACACAATCACTCCAGAAACATGCTTCAGTGGAACAGAGTGTAGGGCCGACCGAGATGATAGATGTCGCTCACCCAAGTGTCATGTCATAAATAAAACTGAATGAGCCCATTCTCCTGTGGAACCAGAGAGACGCCTTTCACACTATAAATATTTATGTAGTCATGGTCCTTAAAAGACTTTATTTTTCCAGGTAAGTAGACTTTAATGAAAAAGTTAAGCAGAGCTTTTCCCGCCATTACAGAATAGTCGCTGAAGCTTTTCAACGGGTATTCCACGGAAGGGAAAAGAAAAAGAAGAAAAGGAAAAAATAAGGCTCCTTCCCAGGAGGCTGCTGCTTGGAGATCTCACTTATGCCAGTCCAGGTTCATTCTCATTCAGAAAGTGACAGCCGTCAATGGGGTGGCGGAAACCAGAGGAAGCTCTATCGGACTCCTTCGGCCCAGGCCTGTGTGACGAAGGGAGCACAAGAAGATACACGTCACCCAAGTTCAGACCCCTCCCACCACCTCTGCCAGGTGAGGCCGGCTCCTTACTGCTCTCAGCTCTCTCTGCCCGCCTTAGCAACAGAAAAAATGTACACCTCAGCCCATTACTCTGCTCACTGGAGAAGCATTCTCAGAACGTGAGGATGCGTGTCTGGGTGTCTGGGAGTGTTCATGTCAAGTCCACCACTCCTGCTTTTATCTGCTCCTGGTTGCTTGAAGCAGGGCACCCCAGAAACCCTGCCAGCATCTGACCCGCTTTTCCTGCGCTCTTCACCTCACACCCTCCGCCAAGAGCAAACCCCCCTTGGGCTCCCAGCAGCGCTGTCATACTCCCCTCCTCCAAGGCACTGTGGCAATCCTGCCACCTGGAGCTCGGGAGCCATTGTCTCCACAATAGTTCATGCTAATTTTCATGTCACTTTGCAGTTTACTCATCTCTTCAATGTACCAAAACCCTAGCCCAAGTCCACCAAGCCAGTTTCTTTCCCAGGGCTGGCCTTCTGCCCGGGCTCCCCTCCCCTCCAAACCTCAGGGTGGCCTCTGCTATGTCAGCCTGAACTGGCCTCTCTGGGAAAATTTGATGATCGTTTGGTTCTAGTCTCGGGAAATCTTGTTTCACCAGGAACAAGAGTCTTTGGTTTTGTGCAATGAGTCTCAGGCCGCCTTAATCATGCCTGTCTGGGGAGGCTGGGGCTGCCATGTATGGTCCTCGCTCTGTGCCACCCACCTCTCCATGTAAGTCGCAGCTCTTTGCCAGGACAGCCTGAGTCATAAAACTCAGCACATTCCTTACGCGTTGGATAGTCTTTCCTTGCTATTACTTTGCTTTTGTTTTATGCAGCACCTGGTTTCATTTTAAAAATTCAAATAAAATCTCATGGTCGGGGCTCAGGTGGGGTGGGGGGGTAGGAAGGAAAGAAAAAAAGAAAGGAGTGAAGCCTAGGTTAGGGGAAGGAAGAAAGGGCTGTAACTCCCCAAATAGGCAAGACCCAGAGCAGGACAGACAGTGAGGGGCAGAGTAAAAGGCAGGGGAGAGAGAGAGAGACAGGGAATGTGCTAGAACTGAACTGAATTTGATCAGTCATTTTTCTGTATGTGATAAAGCACATGACGTCAGTCTCCTCCCAAAATGAGGCCCCAGGTCTCAGTTAGTCCTTTACTCATAAACCATGGGATCTTCTGTAAACCCCTACACTTCTTGAGTCTCCTCAATAAACTGACAGACTTCTTTTTGACGAATTCTAAGGAACTTTCCAGTTACAACACTATGATTCTACGAACCTATCTGTTCCCTTTTTTCTTAGACCACAAACCCCAACCCATGTGTATGGGAATATTTTTCCAGAGGCTAACATTTGTTTTTTTGTCTTTAGGGGGCAGAGGAATGGGGGACAGAAAGGGAGAAGGTGTAGACCCAACCGTATAAATGTTTCTGGTCAAACTGAATTTCTGTGGCCAGGTTATTTTGTAAAATCATCTGTAAAGCTGTTCACACCGGGTTTTAGAATTTAAAGAGTATTCCATTAAGCTATGCTTTGCATTCCGGAAAAAAAAAAAAACCCAAACACAAACACTGAAAGAAAGAATGAATAAATACCTATTAACATAGAGAACTGTGTTTTCTTGGAGTAGTAAAACGTATTAATTACAGCACAAGACCAGGACCCTTAGGTATTTAGACCTTCAACAGAGGCCGTCACCTCCCTCTGCCCGAGATCCTCTCCACGAGGCTGGCCAGGGCAAAACCCTGAAGGTTTCTGAGTGGCTCCAAGGCAGCATTCCAAAGCACGCTTTGGAGACCTTAAAAAAACCATACGAAGGGATCCCGGGAATCAGACCAGATGGCTTTCCGGGAAGGTATTTAGCCTAACTTGGGCTAAAGAACAAAAATAACCACTAGGAGGTTTGGGAAGGCGGGGGGCGGGGGGGTGGGCACGGGTATGTAGGGGTGGTGGTGCGACTTTTAATTACCTTTTCTATTTAACAGAAATCATACCGAGAAGGACGGCTTGGTAAATGGGAGTAAACGGGGCACCGGGCAGAGAGGCGGGCGCGGGCGCGGAGGAAGAGGTGTAGCAGGAGGCAGCTACTTCCGTAACCACACGTAGTTCGGCGTCCCCCGGTGGGACAGCAGCAGCGGAGGCCCTTCGCGCCCGGGACAGCGACGTCGCCTTCCCGCACGCAGGGTCTCCGCGCCCTCCCTCCAGCGCACTCGGCGCGGGCGGGGGCAGCGGGCAGGAGGATGGCGGTGGGAATGCAGGGGGAGGAGGGTCGCAGAGCCGGAGGAGAAAGAGCAAGAGAAGGCGCCGGACACTAGATCCAGCGGGGGAGGAGGATCTTGGAGGGAGGAGGAGGACCTGCGGAGAGGCGGGAGGCGAGTGCACAGGAGGAGCCGGGAGACCAAGACAGCGGCGGGGAGGGGCCGGGCCGTGGGCGGGGCGGGCCGTGGGAGGGGCTTATGGAGGCTCGAGGGCACTCCGGAGGGAGCCGAGGCGAGAAAGGCCGCGACTCGCCCCGCCCCCAGGCTCCGCCCCCGCCGCGACGCGGGCCGCCCCTCCTCGCCAGCTTGCTTCCTGGCGGCGCCTCGCGCGGAGGAAGACCTGGCGGTGCAAGGCTGCAGCTCTGCTGGCTATTGCTCTGAATACAAAAGAGCCTTTCTCACGCCCCTGCGCCCTTCCCGGCCCGGGACCCCCGGACGGAAGGGGCTGGCTCGTTGGACGCTGGAGACGACAGCTGTCGGGGCCACACCACCATTTCTGTGGTTCTTGCAGAGAAGTGTGGTTCCAAGTATTTATTTTAAAGGAAATTTTAATAATGATTATAACGATGACTTTTGTCCCCTCTTCCAATTTAAGAGAAAAAACAAACAGGGATGAAGGCGTTTGAAGCCCCGGCAAGTGCCCAAGAAAGCTAACCTGCCCAGGTCCGGGTCTTCCCGGGCCCTCTCATACTTCAAAGGCGTTAATTAAGCAAGCTCTGGGCCTCCAGCTTTGTGGCTTCGTTTTCCGACTCAGCTAAATGATGAGAATGGTCTTCCCAGACTGTAAACGGAGTATTGATCAGCTTCTGAGTCTTCAGATGAGCTAGTCTTGCTTGTAGAATTACATGGTTCTCGAAGCTGGAAAAAAGAAATGGCCTGGTTGTCAGCACTCGCCCAAACGCTAAGGTTACTTTTTTGAACAGAATTGGGAATTAAATTGCCAAGACATCGGTAACGAGCAGGAATTGGGATTGTTCCTGCATTTTCTTCCACCTCCTTTAACCTTCCTATTTCATGTATTGTGTCTGTGACAGGAAGCCCAGATCAATAAGCAGGAGAGGAAA
Organism: Monodon monoceros; assembly: GCF_005190385.1. Classification (NCBI taxonomy): domain Eukaryota; kingdom Metazoa; phylum Chordata; class Mammalia; order Artiodactyla; family Monodontidae; genus Monodon; species Monodon monoceros. The sequence goes on along the minus strand of NW_021703777.1, from coordinate 24,847,354 downwards.
AAAAGGCAAGAACTCTTGGAATCAATAACCGAACCGTTCACTGCTTCTCTACTGCCCCTTAATCATCCTTTAGCGGTAAGATTTTTTTCCCCCTGTCTTCCCTACCATCCCTTTAGTCCAGACATTCCTGGGCGTGGATGTCTCTGCTTTCCAGTGTTACATCATGAACTTCTTGAAGACAGGACCCAGAAATATAAATATGCAGAAGATGGTTACCAAAAGCATTAGACACCAAGCAAATACTTTTTAAAGTGAGAATACTGTTAATGATGGTTGAAATTTTCATTCAGTCCTTACTTATTGCTGAAAATCTCATTCAGTCCCTACTTGCTGCTGATGCAGGAATGTGTACATTTTACATCTCAGTGCTTGTTCCCATTCCCCCAAATATAATGCCTATTTTTTTTCAAATTAAGATTTTTGCCTTGGCCTATAAATTACAAGTTGTGATTTATTCTTTACTCAGAACTCTAGGCCCAAGGCTTCCCAAACAAGCACCCCATATTAATTGTGTGGGGTGTGCCTGTGTGTGTGTGTGTGTGTGTGTTTTGTACTTTTAGCCTGTTGCACCATATAAACAAGAGCAGGATGTAATGTCATTAATTTGTCGGTAATTGTTGACTAAAAAGAAGCTACTGTGAGTATAGAAAATTCACTTTAGGGGAGGGGGTCGGGGAAGCACCTCGAAGAGACAGGCAGCTGTTCCCTGGAACAGCTGCGGACACTGGCAGCGGAATTGCTTGGCATCAGTACGACTCTGTGCAGCAAGAGGGATTTATTTATTTAACAATAGTTCATGATTCTCCCGAGCAACTCCCAGGAGGCCAGCTAGCAGTAAATATACTTTCAGGAAATCAGCTACCCTTCCTAGAAGCAGGCATCAACCCTACAGGGAAGGGAGGTCCCTGGCTGCCCGCATAATACAACATTCAGTGGACTGCCCAGCTTCAAATGCCCCCGAACAACTCCCTCCACTGCCTGCCACAGCCCTGCCCTCCCGTGCTAGGAAGGTTACCTGGTAACTTTCTGGAAGGCCACCATTAAATAGATTAGCTACCTGGGAACTGGAGGTGGGCCGTTTCAACCCTGTCCCATTAGTGAAATTTATCAGATAAGCCTGTTGGTGCCCACAGACTAGGATTTTCCAAAGTGATATGTATATATACTGGTGGTTTTTATGATAATGTTAGTTGAGTAACATTTTTATTTTAATGGTCAGGTTTTGGTTTTTTTTGGCCTTGCTGTGGTGCGGCAAGCGGGATCTTAGTTCCCCCACCAGGGATCGAACCCATGCCCCCTGCAGTGGAAGCTTGGAGTCTTAACCAATGGACCACCAGGGAAGTCCAGGTTTTTTTGTCTAATGCACATAACTAGCATACCAAACCCATGGTATTGTAAATATAATTACTTAGGGTGAGGCCACATTTTTTAAGTCAATTTAAAGAGAAATCTTAAGCAAAAGTAATAGGATAGCAGAAATCGTTGTAACTTTTATATTAAATGAGGTGAAGTCAGTAGGGTGCTTGTAGAAACCAGTTTTTATTCTTTCTTTCTCTAGAAGTCTCTGCCAGAACTCTTAAGATATAAGAAGAATCCCATTTTCATATCCTGTTAAAAATTACTGGGTTTTGAGAATGTCTGAGTAGGCAAGACAAAGCCCCTGCTCTGGAGGGCCACGTCAGGGGGAGCGGGGACAGGAGATGTTGGGTAGCAGAACGGGCACATGAGGAAGCTGAGCCCAGGACCCTGGGCACCCACGGTGGGTCCCCAGAAGGGGAGGACAATCTGAGAACTTATTGCCTTTTTCACAAGAGGTGGAATCCAGCAAATCCCTGATGTCACTGATGAGAATTTGGACCGTAGGAGAGAAATTCCAGTCCCTAAAAGCCTCTTTGAGGCTTGTTTCCAAAATAACTGTAGATATCTAAGCAAGAAATGTTCATGATGCTTTTGGGAAGACTACTTATCAGAATATTCTATTTCTATAGTCTTTTCTATTTATCACATGATTGTAAATTGTGGATTACCTTCACACCAATTCTAAACACACACACACCTCCACCCTCACGGCTACACTGTGCAAAATCACTGACACTCCCAGGGATCCACTGTTGGGTGACAAGTGAAAAGATTCTTACATGCTTCAGGAACTCTCTCCTTAGTCAGCTGTACTTCATCAGGTTCTCAGATGCTGGCTTTTTAATTCTGACATCTGGCATGAAGAGACAGACAGCCAGTGTGTAAGTGCTCGTGGTAGAGTCTATCATAGTATAAATAAATGAACTGTACAGACATTCCTAAACCATTTTTTTTTCCTAAACCATTTTTTAATCAATAGTTCATACACATTACCTACCTCACACACACACACACACACACACACACACACACACACATGCTACCCTCCCACCCCGACCCCCAGCTTCTGTCACCATCACAGCCTTTTCACAGGTGCACTCTTTTTCAGAGCTGCTGCTAGCAGTGCCTCTATGGGAATCCCCCCACTGTTTACTTCAGCTTCCTACCATCCTTACAGTTAGGAGAGGTATGTGCAATGACGTAACAAAGTGCATGATGGGAGGAAGGAGGCAAAAGGCCTTAAATGACTTCAGACTCTGGAATGGATGAAGATATCAGATAAAGATCATAATTACAATAAAGGCAGAACATGAATGTAAAGTGGTAGTTTGGGATTGGACTTACAGGTTCTTTCATAACTTGGAGGTGCTAGAGGAAAATCCCCAGACAGAATTTGGTGTGCCTGTGAAAAAGAGAGGTAAAAATAAAACCAACCACATTCACAATAGAAACTTAATAAAATTCCTTTTCCACTGTTGTGTTTCCACTGTGTCATCCTCCCCATTCAAAAGGCATTTGATACTGCTGTCAGCAGCCACTATACTAACAGATACTAGCAATAGAATAGAAAGACAAAATTGGAGAAAATATTTATAAAATTGCTATCCTTATATGCAAATAGCTTACACAAGCCAATAAGAAAAAGCTAAACACCCTGGTAGAAAAATGGGCAAAGGAAGTGAATACAATCACTTCTCGTTGCTCATGGATTCCATATTTGAGAATTTGCCTGCTTGCTAAAATTTATATGTAAACCCAAAGTCAATACTCGCGGCACTTTTTAGATTGTTCAAGGACATGCCCAAAGTGGCAAACAGTTTGAGTCACCTGACATGCACAGTCTCGATGGAGGTCCAACAAGAGCACACTCTTTCTCGTTTCAGCTCTCATACAGTAAACAAAGTGTCCTTTTTGCAGCCAATTTAATGCCACATGTTCTGCATTCTCATGTTTTTTGTTAATGACTTTACTGTTTAAGATGGCCCCCAGGTGCAGTGCTGATGTGCTATCTAGTGTTTCTAAGTGCAGGAAGGCTGTGATGTGCCTTACAGAGAAAATACGTTTGTTAGATAAGCTTTGTTTAGGTACAGGTTATAGTGCTGTAAGTTCAACATTAATGGATCAACAATATATATTAAATAAGGTACTGTTAACCAGAAACACGCATAAAACAAATTTACATACGGTGAAAACCGTATGACCAGAGGCTCACAGAAACCTGACCCTCCATTTCCCTTAGGAGCAATAATAGTTCAGTATTCAGTGATTCAGTGTTAGTGGAGACTTTAGAAAAGATAACTACGTTGAATAATGAGAATTGACTATAAGTCACAAAAGAGCTATGAGCAACTAGTACACAGAAGATGCTCAACCTCACTGATAATCAAAGAAATGAAAGTTAAAAGGAGACTGAAAACAGCAAAATTATTTTTTAAAGCCAGTGTTAGAGAAAATATCGGAAAACAGGCACTCTTGTGGACTGCTAGTTCATAAGGCTAATTTTCTGGAAGGCAATTTGGCTGTACATCAAAATTTAAAATAAGCATACCTTCTAACCTAAGAATTCTACTTATGGGAAAGGACTCTGAGATGATGATTGTACAGTTATAAAAATTTATATTCAAATTTACTGATCCCAGCACTATTTATAATAGTTAACAAATTTTAAAAACCTAAATGCCCAGCAACATGGCATATTTTTAAATTGATACATCCAGTCAATGGAATATTATGTATCCATTAAAATAATGATTGTGTTAACGTTGAAGATACCCATGAAAACATTAAGTGGTTAAAGCAGATTACAGAGAACTATGGATCCCATCAATGTACTCTAAGTGTCTGCCTGTGTGCATCTTTATGTATGCATAAGTATAGAGATAAGTTTCTAAGGAAGTTCACTAAAATGTTAGTGGTGATTATCCCTGGGGAGAGGGGAAGGATTTCAGGTGACTTTTACTTTTGTCTCTATTTCTCTGTATTATTTGAAAGTTTTCAGTTAGAGAAAAGCTGTTTTTGTTTTTAACTGTCAGTGTAGTATGTATCGTTATTGTCACACATGGGAAAGAGGAAAAGTTGGTGACTATTAAAGAAAGTACAGTATCATCAGTTCGCAATTATAATATTGGTTAACTCTGTTTCTCCATCATCTAGAGGAAAGCTACACACATAATAAGCACTCAGGAATAAATGTTTAATGAATGAATATATTAAACAATAACTCCAACTCCCTCCAGTTTTTTTTTAATAAATCATATGCAGTATGCAATCATTTAAGCTCTACATGTAAATGAGCACTGAGAAACGTTGCACTTACCACTCCATGCTTGACATCAATGAATTTTTAAAGGAGCTGGTTATATGAGGGAATAGTCCTGCGTGCAAATGAAGAAGGAAAACCTTCTTCAAGGATCAAGCCCAGTGCTAGAATAAAATTTCTTACATTCCCAATTAGGCTATACCAACAAATTGTATACACATCACTTATTTCCCTTTAGAATCTGACCAACAGAAAAGTAAGAGGTAAGACAAAGCTATAAATAAAAGTAAAGTCATAGTAAACATTCTGGAGCTTCTGGGGTGGCTGGGTAGAATTGTTTGTTTTTTATAGTACATATTTCAATATTATTTTTAAAAGAAAACCATACTGATAATAGCTAAGAAGACATTGAAATTGAGTCTATAAAAAAAAGTGTTATCAGAATAATTCAGTTTTATATGTCCTTTGGCTTTCTCTATGAGGTTTTCCTGAAGTAAGTCTAAACTAGGGACTGTGTTTCAGTCTTTATTAATTTTCTTAAATTTTAATTCAGCTACAAAATAATTCTTTGTGTCCCCTCTCCCCCATAAAAAAGAAAAGTTAACCTTTCAAATGCTCTACACTTTTAAAGATTTTAATTTTTTAGAGCAGTCTTAGGTTCACAGCAAAATTGAGAGAAAGATACATAGAGTTCCCATATACCACCTGCACCCACATATGCATAGCCTCTCCATTATCAACATTCCCCCACCAGAGTGTTAATCATTGTTACAATTGGCACACCTACATTGTAACATCATAATCACCTAAAGTCCACAGTTTCCATTACAGTTCCCTGTTAATGTTGTACATTCTATAGGTTTGGACAAATCTATAATGGCATGCACCCATCATTATAGTATCATAGAGAATATTTTCACTGACCTAAAAATCCTCTGTGCTAGGCCTATCTATCCCTCCCTATACAAATTTTAGAATCACTTTGTTGATACCCACAAAATAACTTGCTGGGATTTTGATTGGGTTTGCACTGAATCTAATTTCAAATTCTGCTTGTTCATTGCTGGTATATAGGAAAGCAATCAACTTTTGTGTATTAACCTTGTATTTTGCAACTTTTCTATAATCACTTGTTACTTCCAGGACTTTTTTTGTCAATTCTTTTGGATTTCCTGCCTAGAAAATTATGTCATATGTGAACAAAGACAGTTTTATTTCTTCCTTCTCAATCTCTATACCTTTTATTTCCTTTTTTTGTCTTATTGCATTAGCTGGTACTTTCAGTATTATGTTGAAAGGAGTGGTGAGAGGAGAATCCCTGCCTTGTACCTGATCTTAGTGGGAAAGCTTTGAGTTTGTCATTAAATATGATGTTACCTATAGGTTTCTTTTGTAGATTTTCTTTATCAAGTTAAGGAAGTTCTCGTCTTTCCCTAGTTTACTGAGACTTTTCCTAGTTTACTATCATGAATGGGTGTTGAATTTTGTTAAATGCTTTTTCTGCATCTATTGATATGATCGTGTAGGATGTTTTTTGTTTTTGTTTTTTGCTTATTGATGTGATGGATACATTAATTGATTTGTGAATGTTGAACCAGCCTTGCATACCTGGAATAAATATCTCTTGGTTGTGGTTATAATTCTTTTTATACATTGTTGGATTTATTTGCTAATATTTAGTTGAGGATTTTTGCATCTGTGTTTGTGAGATATGTTTATCTGTATATCTCTTGTAATGTCCTTGTCTGGCTTTGGTATTAGGGTAATGCTTGCCTCATAGAATGAATTAGGAAGTATTCCTTCACCTCTTAATCTCTGAAAGAGATTGTAGAGAATTAGTATAATTTCTTCCTTAAGTGTTTGGTAAAATTAACTGGTGAACCCATCTGGGCCTATTGCTTTCTGCTTGGGAATGTTATTAATTACTAATTCAATTTCTTTAATAGATATAGGCCTATTCAGATTGTGTATTTTTTTCTTGTGTGAGTTTTGGCAGCTTGTATCTTCAAGAAATTGGTCCATTTCATCTTGGTTATCAAATTTGTCAGCATAGAATTGGTCATAGTATTCCTTTAGTATCTTTTTTTTTTTTTTTTTTTTGCTGTATGCGGGCCTCTCACTGTTGTGGCCTCTCCCGTTGCGGAGCACAGGCTCCGGATGCGCAGGCTCAGCGGCCATGGCTCACGGGCCCAGCCGCTCCATGGCATGTAGGATCTTCCCGGATCGGGGCACAAACCCGTGTCCCCTGCATCGGCAGGCGGACTCTCAACCACTGTGCCACCAGGGAAGCCCTTTAGTATCCTTTTAATGTCCATGGGCTCTGTAGTGATTTCCCTTCTTTCATTTATTTCTGATAGTAATTTATGTCCTTTCTTTATTTTTTTCTTAGTTAGCCCAGCTAGAGGATTATTGATTTTCTTGATCTTTTCAAAGAAACAGCTTTTTGTTTCCTTTATTTTGTCTCTTGATTTCCTGTTTTCAATTTCATTGATTTCTACTCTACTACGTATTGTTTCTTTCCTGTTGCTTACTATGAATTTAATTTGCTCTTCCTTTTCTAGATTCCTAAGGTGGAAACTAAATTGATTTTAGATCTTTGTTCTTTTCTAATATATGCATTCAATGCTATAAATTTCCCTCGAAACACTGCTTTTACTGCATTCCACCAGTTGTGATAAGTTGTGTTTTCATTTTCGTTTAGTTCAAAATATTTTAAAATTTCTCTTGACGTTTCTTCTTTGACCCATGTGTTATTTAGAAATGTATTGTTTAATCTCCATGTATTTGGGGATTTTCCAGTTATCTTTCTGCTATTGATTTCTAATTTAATTCTACTGTGGTCTGAAAGCAGACATTCTATGATTGCTATTCTTTTAAATTTGTTAAGGTGTATTTTATGACCCAGAATGTGGTCTATCTTGGTGAATGTTCCATGTGAGCTTGAGAAGAATGTATTTTCTGCATTTAATAGGTGTTGAAGTTATTTAATAGGTGTTGATTATATCCAATTGATTGATATGTTGTTGAGTTCAACTATGTCCTTACTCATTTTCCTCCTTCTAGATCTGTCCATTTCTGATAGAGAGGTGTTGAAATCTCCAACTATGATAGTGGATTCATCTATTTCTCCTTCCTATCAATTTTCACCTCACGTAGTTTGATACTCTGTTGTTAGGTACATACATGTTAAGGATTATTATGTCTTCTTGGAGAATTGACCCCTTTATCATTATTATTATTTAATGCCCTTCTTTATCCCTGATAATTTTCCTTGTTTCAGAGTCTGCTGTGTCTGAAATTAATAGAGCTATTCTTCCTTTATGTTTCATTGGTATTAGCATAGTATATTTTTCTCCATCTATTTACTTTTTTATAGCAATTATTATGATTTGAAGTGTTTTTTTTAATTTTTCATACTACCAAGCATCTCAAAACTTTCTCAGTTACTTAGTTTGCATTGTAAGCATTTATTTTCTATTTTTGTAAGCATTTATTTTCATTTAACTTTGTATGGTATTTCTAAAACTTACATATGATGAAAATCAAGTAATCCATCCACTTTCAATCTATACGTGTCTTTATATTTAAATGGGGTTTCTTGTAGATAGCATATAATTGGGTCTTGTTTTTTGATCTACTGATAACCTCTTGTCTTTCAATTAGTGTATTTAGACCATTGATGTTCAAAATGACTATTGATACAGTTGGATTAACATCTACCATATTTGTTTTGTTTTCTACTTGTTGCCCTTATTCCTATTTTTGTCTTCCACTTTTTCTGCCTTCTGTCATTTTAAATGAGCATTTTATATGATTGTATTTTGCTCCTTTCTTAGTATAATAATTCTACTTCTTTTTTTTTACTTTTATAGTAGTTGCCCTAGAGTTTTCAATATACATTTACAGCTAATCCAAGTGTAGTTTCAAATAACACTATAGCACTTCATGAGTATACCTTATAATAATAAAATACTCCTATTTCCTCCCTCCTGTTTCCTGTATTATTTTTGTCATTCACCTCACTTATATATAAGCATAGGTATATAAGTATATACATAAGACATATACATATACATAAGCATACATAATTGAATACATTGTTACTACTATTATCTTTGAACAAACTTATCTGTTAGATAATTAATAAGAAAAATTAAAGTTTTTATTTTACCTTCACTTACTCCTTCTTCAATGCTTTTCCTTTTTTTAATGCAGATGCAAGTTTCTGACCTATATTATTTCCTTCTCGCTAAAGAACTTAACATTTCTTGCAAGGCAGTTCTACTGGCAAAAAATTCCCTCAGTTTTTGTTTGTCTGAGATAGTATTTCTTTCTCCTTCACTTTTCAAGGATAATTTCACAGGGTATAGAATTTCAGGTTAGTGGGGTCTTTCTGTCAACATTTTAAATACTTCACTCTACTCTCTTCTTGCTTCCATGGTTTCTGAGAAGAAGTTGGATATGATTCTTATCTTGTTTCTTTATAGGTAAGGTGTTTTTCCCCTTTGGCTTCTTTCAGGATTTTTTCTTTAACTTTTACTTTCTGTAGTTTGAAAATGATATGCCTATGTAGAGTTTGTTTGTTTGTTTTACATTTATCCTTCTTGATGTTCCCTGAGCTTCCTGGATCTGTGGTTTGGTGTCCAACATTAATTTGTGAAAATTCTCATTCATTATTGTTTTATATATTTTTTCTATTTCTTTTCCTGGTGTGCCCATTACACCTTCTATTGTCCCACAGTCTGTTCTGTCTTTTCTGTCTTTGTTCTCCTTGCCTTTCCATTTTGGAGGTTTCTATTGAGGTAACCTCAAGCACAGAGATTTTTTTCCTCAGCTGTGACCAGTTTTCTAATAAGCCCAACAAAAGCATTCTTTCTTTCTGTTACACTGTTTTTGATCTCAGCATTTCTTTTTGGTTCTTTCTTAGGATTTCCACATAGGCTTATATTGCCCATCTGTTCATGTATACTATCTATTTCATCCATTAGAGCCCTTAGAATATTAACCATAGTTGTTTTAAATTCCTGGTCTGATAATTCCAACATCCTGCCATGTCTGGTTCTGATGCTTGCTCTGTTACATCAAATTGTGTTTTTGCCTTTTAGCATGCCTTGTAATTTTTTCTTGATAGCAGAACATGTTGTACCAGGTAAAAGGAATTGCTGTAAATAGGACCTTAAATAATGTGGTGGTAAGTTGTAGGGGGAGGGGAAGCATTCTATAGTCCTATGATTAGGTCTCAGCCATTTAGTGAGCCTGTGCCTCTGGACTGTGAACTTCACAAGTTTTTCCAAGTTTTTTTCTCCCTGCTTAGGTAGAACAGAATGGCTAAAGTGGACTGGAGTTGGGTATTTCTTTTCCCACATGGAAAGCTTGAGTAAGCTGGAGTTGGGTACTTCCATGCTCCCAGGTCAGTTAGGCTATGATAACACCCTGGCAGATTAGGCTCTGGTTAACTAGCTTCTCATGAGGGTAGACCTTGTTAAGAAGAATATAGTGCTCTGGAGTATTTCAAAATGGTTCCTTTTTCCCCTCCCCCTACCAGAAGCACAAGGGGATTTTTCTCTGATATTTACTGTGGGTACCTGGTCAAGTTCCTGGGGGTAAATCTCATAATACTGTAGGGATTGCCCTATGCCTGGGTCCTTTTAGAATTTTTCACTCTCAGACTTGTCTACATTGAGCCTCCAGCAATTTGTCAGCAATAACTGTTCAGGTATTCCAACCCTGGCACTGGTTCCCATAGTGGCTTCCACTTGTGAGACTCTGCTCTGCTAAGTTGTGACTCTCTGAATTCATCTGTCTGTCTCTTCAGTCTTGGGGGTGGCGGTTTTCCCTGTGTCCTCACCTCTCTTATGGATCTAAGAAGAGTTGATTTTTCAGTCTCTTCAGCTTTTTACCACATTGTGAGGATGGAGTGGACTCTTTCAAGCCCCTTACATGCAGAACTGGAAGCCAGAAGTCAAGGTAAATTTATGCCTGGAACATTCTTCCATGATACACAGCTTATACTCTTAGAATCGGAGGGAACCAAGACTATGCTGAAATTCTAAAGCTATACGTTTTTCTCAAGGTCTGAAGAAGCTCTGGTGTATTTTTTAACAATTTTATTGAGGTTCATCCACATTCCATATTTCGTTCTTTTTATTGGTGGGTAGTTAGTATTCCACTGTATGAATATATCAGATTTTGTTATCCATTCACCAACTGATGAATGTGACGGTTCTTTCCAATTTTCGCTACTATAGATAATACTGCAGTGAACATTCACGTGCAAATCTTTGTGTAGACATTTGTTTTCACTTCTCTTGAGTGGGTACCTAGGTGTGGAATTGTTAGATCCTATTGTAAATTTATGTTTAACTTTTAAAGAAACTGTCAAGGTGTTTTCCAAGGCAGCTGTGCTACTTTACATTCCCACCAGCGATGAATGAAGGTTCTGGTTTCTCCACATCCTTACCAACGTTTGTCTTTGCGATTATAGCCATTGTTATGAGGAAAAAATTATAAGTTATAAATTTCCTATAAGATGGAAAAATTAAATTTGATTAAAAGTAAATAAAAATTGATTTAAAAAGGTAAAGAGGGTCTGGTTTGGCATAAAATGATGGGGCCTGGTCAACAGGGATGAGTCAAGGGAGAGGAATAGCATTTGGCAGATCCTCATTATTTGTGCTATTTTATGCTGATAAAGTTTAAAAAACAAGCTATCTTAAGCTAAAGTCAAATAAAGAGTTTAATAATTATTTAGCTAAATTCAAGAAAAACTCACTTTTTCACAGCGGCAGTTAAAGCCTGTGGATTAGAAGTTCATCCTGCGTAATTAGCTCTGATTATTCCATTGGCTTGTAAATCCTTAGCTTTTCAAAGCTCTATAAGACTTTTATAAATCCCATAGGCCTGCCAGAGGCTTTAGGTAGTTTTTTGTCACCCTTCTTTCAAGAATTATATGAGATAATCATTAATCACTAAATTATATTATTTTATAATATAGAAGTTTTATAGAAAGTAACTTTGAGGCGTTTGATGGATTATAGGGGGAAAACAGGCATTAGAATTTGTGCTAGACCACTGCATGAGGGACTTACACATTTATGCTCATCTTGTAGCCAAACTTGGTCATTTTTCTAACTGAGCTAGAAACATCTCTCATTTTCTTCAGTCTGTTTATGGAGAAGAACACCAGCAAAAGCTCCCATATGTTGGAGTTTGGTCAGCTGACGATTTTTTTCTTTGCAAGTTAACAGTTGACAAACTAGAGCCCACAGTGCAACTTGACCTTGGCAGTTTCAGCTGGCCTTTTAATTAAGGACATTTACCATTACCCTAATTTGCTACTGTGTATCCACCTCCCTGCTTCCACTTCCTCCTCCTAGAATTGCAACCAAATTGGGCGATTTTGTTGATGAAACTAACAATGTCAGTAACGGCCAACAAATTCTACCTTACATATTAGGTCCATAAATCTTGCCCCAACCCTGTTGGAATGCCACAGGTATTTGGTTCTAAAAGTGAATTATCAAGAAAGCAAGTGTGGGTTTGCGAGCACCGTTCTTTCAGAATCAGAGAAGCTCAAGTTTGGAAATATTCTTGGTCTTCTAATCATGTAGTCCACCTGCTGGGTATCTGTCATTGTACTGCTCTCAGGTGTATTTGTGATTCCGTTTTCTTATCTTAGATTAGGGGATCATATGATCTCCTACCTACCCATCCCTGAGGTCCTTGAAACTTTGAGTTCCTTGAAATGAAGCTTCATGAACACAAAACATAATGTTGGAAAGTGAAGAAAAATAGTTTTTAACCTTTTTGGAGTACTGTGGTCTCAAATTGTATGTACACAAAAGAGGAGAATTTAGATCAAAGATTAACAACACTTAACCAAGAGTCCATGGACACCCTGGAGGGATCCAAGAGGTACGCATTGTTGGCTTGTAGAAGTGTCTCAGTGGATGTTTTTCTGAAGATAGGGCCCAGAGCTTTCATCAGGCTTTTCAAAGTGCCTCAAAAATATAAGTATTTCAAAGAGAGAATTGCTAACCATTGGGATAGATGACAGAGTGAATCTTTTCCTGACAGATTTTTAAGAATAAGGTATTTAATGGTCTGTATATTAGGTAAAAATTTTTCTATCAGTATTAAGTTTCTTACGTGCGATAATAGTATTACAGTTATGTAAGAGAACATTTTTTTTTTTTTTTTGCTAAAAGAACATTCTTAATTCCTAGGAGTACATGCTGAAATATTTAAGGATATACTGTTATTATGCCTGTAATTTACTCTCAGTAGTTCGGCAAAGAAGTGCTATATACAAGTATCAATAGGGAGAGACTGAGATAAAGCTGTATGTTAACAAATGTGGCAAAATGTTAACAATTGGTGAATCTGGGCAGAGAGTAGGCAAATATTGGTTGTTCAATTCCTTCAACTTTTCTATGAATTAAAAAAAAAAAAAATTAGGACTTCCCTGGTGGTCCAGCTGTTAAGACTCCACGCTCCCAATGAAGGGGGCCCAGGTCGATCCCTGGTCGGGGAACTAGTTCCCACATGCCACAACTAAAGATCCTGCACTCCGCAACTAAGACCTGGCGCAGCCAAATAAATAAATATTTTTTAAAATCTTTAATTGTGTATAATAAGGCATTCACTTATCTGCCTTAATTTCATAATTATAGGCAAGGAAGTGCTAGTATCATATTTTATAGATGGCTAAAACCAGGCAGAAAAAGATTAAGAAAACCAGGCAGCAGCATCCCAAATTACATTGGAGCCATAACCAAGGACAGACCTAAAAACAGTGTCTTCTTCCCATCTTCTCCCCACATAGCTCCAGCCCGTCCCGTAGGCAGACCCATGGTTTGTTCACACAAGCCCCTGAAATCACTGTAGTGCCCACTGTCGTGCTATCTTTTAAGTTCACGGGCAAAAGCAATCACAGCCACTGCCTAGTCGATGTTTTGCTTGAACAGCAAAGTATGCACAGTAACAGATGGCATCTTGTGACCTTCTTAATAACAGGCTCAGCTGCCAATGTTCCCTTGTGTCCAGTCTCTGCAGGGAATTTGGAAACTCTTGCCTTACACTTGAATATTTTCTGACAAACACATTTAACCATTTATTAGACTGTTTCCTGATTTCAAATAGAGGAAAACAAAATTCCCAACTCCTGAAAGGGACGTTGGTATTCCGTGGGTCTGGGGGCCCATCCTGGGATTCTTTGGGGTGTGCTGGCCATCATCCGGCGTATCTGTCATTTTGAGTGTGGTGAGGACCTCAGTCCCAGGCAAAACGCTTCCCAGGCTGCCTGGATTTATGGGTGGCCAATATAAGCTTTTTTCTTTCTGTAGTTTAAAAGAAATGTATGCGCTTCCCACAGCCAGGCATACAAATTAACCAGAAAACAGACTAAATGCCGGCGTTAGAAGGTCCCTCTGCTGTGACAGCCCACACCAGGAGTGAAGTCGGGAGCCCCGTGGTGGGTGAGGCTTGTTCTAAGCCACTTTGCTCCCTTCCTTGGGCAGCTGCGCTGTCGAGCTCCACGGTGGCAGTGGGAAGAAGAGGGGGCGGGGGGCAAGGATTAGGTGAGGCAGTGGCCTGCCCGGCGGCCCTGCTGGTCCTCAGCTGTCCTGCAGGGGCAGCTCGCCTGTGTTAACAATGGAAGGCACACAAGAGTGGCCCTAGGAACAGCCAGGGTGGATATTCATGTCGAAGCCTGAGGAGTCCTCTTCTCCCCCAGCAGAATAGACCTGCAGGGCTTGCACCAGGAGGAATCCAGGAACAAGTCATATCAGTCCCCATCAGGCAACAGGTGTGTGTGTGGGGGGGGGGGGGGGGATTGGTGGAGAAAGTGCTAGAACATTCTCAGTGCGGGTGGTAGGAGTGCAAAGTGTGGAACCTCAGGGATAAACAACTCAGGTGACAGGCACAAGATGGCGTGAATTCACATGCAGGAGGAGATAGGTAGGAATTAGGTTTCTGTTTGGCGGGGTGGGAGGTTTCATCTGGGGGTTTCTCCTGGTAGCTGAGGCAGAGGAGGGGAGTCTTTCCTCTTGGCCCCAAATTCTGGCCTTTGGAAAAGAGGATGCCTTGGAGAGGGGCGGCCCTCCAGGTGCCTCCGCCTGGGAGATGCTGGTTTGGGTGTAGAGAAGCCTGGATGACGAGCTGCGAGTCTCTCCCAGGACAGCTGGGGCAGATTTTGCCTGGTTTGGTGGCCATCTTACCCCTTTACTGTTCCGTCCCGTGGCTGGCCTGTTGCTCCCTCCCCAGGCCGACCAGCACACCTGCAGGAAAAGTCCCTCTCTTCGGGCATGCCCTAACCCATCTGCCCCCACCTTCACTCTGGGGCCCCAGCCTCCAGAAGCCAAAAGCCTTGGAAACGCTCCCAGAACAGCACAAGGGGGCACATCCCTGAGACGTTATGGAAACAAGGTGAACAAAGCTTGGAAGCCACAGGACACCCACATCACGAAGAAGAGGAAGGTACTCGCCCTGCCTCGGGCCCTACAGGCACCAGCTCTCCTCCCGCTCTCTTTCCTCTCTCCCGCTCATCCCCGATCGTGTTCACCGTCACGGGTTTACACGACTGCGTGTGTATGTTTCAGATTTGGGTTCGCCTGGCTGTGCCTTGTTCAGCCTGTTACAGAGCCTGGGTTGGGGGTGGCGCAGCGTGTACATCTAAAACCACGTACCAAATGCAACAGTGCCATTTGGAACGCTATTTTTCATTCCTTTTTTTTTTTTTTTTTTTTGGCCAAGCCGCGCTTGGCTTATGGGATCCTAGCTCCCCGACCAGGGATTGAACCTGGGCCCTCGACAGTGAAAGCACGGAGTCCTAACCGCTGGATCACCAGGGAATTCCCTCATTCAATTTTTAAAGTATTACAATTTTATGTGCTACTACAGAGGATTTTAAAGCCTGCCATTGGAAACACAAGTTTGTTTTTTTTAAACAACTTTATTGGAGTATAATTGCTTCACAATGGTGTATTAGTTTCTGCTTTATAACAAAGTGTATCAGTTATACATATACATATGTTCCCATATCTCTTTCCTCTTGCATCTCCCTCTCTCCCACCCTCCCTATCCCACCCCTGTAGGTGGTCACAAAGCACCAAGCTGATCTCCCTGTGCTATGGGGCTGCTTCCCACTAGCTATCTATTTTACATTTGGTAGTGTATATATGTCCATGCCACTCTCTCACTTTGTCCCAGCTTACCCTTCCCCCTCCCCATGTCCTCAAGTCCATTCTCTAGCAGGTCTGTGTCTTTATTCCCATCTTGCCCCTAGGTTCTTCATGACCAATTTTTTTTTTTTTTAGATTCCATATATATGTGTTAGCATACGGTATTTCTTTTTCTCTTTCTGACTTCACTCTGTATGACAGACTCTAGGTCCATCCACCTCACTACAAATAACTCAATTTAGTTTCTTTTTATGGCTGAGTAATACTCCATTGCATATATGTGCCACATCTTCTTTATCCATTCATCTGTTGATGGGCACTTAGGTTGCTTCCATGTCCTGGCTATTGTAAATAGAGCTGCAATGAACATTTTGGTACATGACTCTTTTTGAATTACGGTTTTCTCACGGTAAATGCCCAGTGGTGGGATTGCTGGGTCGTGGAAACACAAGTTTTTGAAAGGTTGCTTCAGTAAAAACTACATTCTAATTTTTGAAAGTACTTTATGAATTCCCTTTGGGAAGGCAAATTCTATGTAACAATCTGCCTCTATAAGGAAATATATTGTGGGAAAGAAAAAGTCAACCTTGGAAGGTCCATAAAAACCACTGCTCAACATACAGTTAAACAATATCTGGTTTGTACTGAGCCCTGTCCTGGGTGCTGGAGTTACAGAGACGAAGAAGACAGACAAGTTCCTTCTCTCATGAAGCTTATGTTCTAGAAGAGGAAAGAGATAACAAGTAAACGAATACAATAATACATGGCAAATTAGGAACTAAGATGGAAATTAAAAATGGAAAGAGTGTGAAGAACTGACTTGAAATGTAGTGGCCGGGGAAAACCTCTTTGAAGAGGTGACATTTAAATTCAAACTTGAAGGATACAGCTCAGCAGAGCTGAGATCATTGCATTCCAGCAAAGAGAATGTATGTGCAAAGGTCCTGAAGTGGGAAATGGCTTAGCAGTTTCAAGTTTCTGAAAGAAGCCAATGTAACTGGAACAGAGTGATCAAAAGCAGAAAGGCATGGAATGAGACTGGACAGGTAGGCAGGGTCCCATTTGTGCAAGGCCTTACAGCCTTGGTAAGGAATTAGGATTTGATTGCAAGTGTGACAGGAAACAGAGAAGTGACATCATCTTGTTTATGCTTTAAGATCTCCCTGTGTAAAGACATGACTTATGGGTGGTCTGGTGAGTTCTTTTTACTTTTGTAAGTCTCTTGAGGTTTGGAGAAGGCTTTGCAGGAGAATAAAAGTGAGAGTGAAAGAATAGGAGAAAAAGAAGTTGTTAAAAATGGACACACACACTCCTGAAGTAACATGACAAACCATATTCACGTTGCCCTCTTAGAATATTATTTGGTTCTTGTAAATATTTTTCTGGATCCTGTCATCCTTGTAAAAGGCCATATACCATAAAGAGAGTTCCAGGTAGCTGCTTTAGGGACTTGGAATTTGTTATGTGTGGCTAGGGAATGTCCCAAGAAGATCTTACACATGCTGTCACATCTGGGCTTTGATGTGGTCATTCTATAGATAACCTCTTCCCTAGTACATACTACGTCTCCTGGAAGAACAAGAATCAAAGAGCCCAGTGTACCCTTTTGCAAGGGTAAGTTGGGCTCATCCTGGAGGGACACAGGCATGGCCTTAAGAACGAGAAGAGGGAAAGGAACAGCCCGTGAGAGCTACCCCAGCTGCCCCGCCTCCCACCTCGCTCTTCATAAATTGCTTCTGCTGGAGAGAAGCTTTTTAATTAAACAAAACTTGCTAGAATCTGTCTTAGAGAAAGTTGAATTGTTGAACAGTTACTGTCTGTGGTATTGCAGTTTTAGGATCCTTGATTTTAGTTTTTATTAGCTACTGCTTTGTTCTTTGAACATGAGAGATGAGCATATGAGGGGACAAAGAAGGGAAAAGCCACAACCATATCATTTGGAAAGAAAATTAATAGTGACGCAAAAGGAGAACCCGCCTTAGTGTAGGCAGAACAAATAAGATGGAACTCTTTGAAAGGCAGTCGTGAAAAAGAATTTGAGAACGTATTTCCTCTGATGATGTGAATCACACTTAAGAACAGCCTGTCTGATTTGCATATCTACGAATGGACACTTTAAAAAAAAATTTTAATGACATCTCTCATCTGCTATCAATTCTTCTTCGTTCTTTTTTAAAAAATTGTATTTAATTTATTTATTTTTGGCTGTGTTGGGTCTTCATTGCTGCGCAGGTGCTTTCTCCAGTTGCGGTGAGCAGGGGCTACTCTTGGTTGCGGTGCGAGGGCTTCTCATTGCGGTGGCTTCTCTTGTTGTGGAGCATGGGCTCTAGGCACACGGGCTTCAGTAGTCGTGGCTCGTGGGCTCTAGAACGCAGGCTCAGTAGTTGTGGCGCACGGGCTTAGTTGTTCCGCAGCATGTGGGATCTTCCCGGACCAGGACTCGAACCTGTGTCCCCTGCATCGGCAGGCAGATTCTTAACCACTGCGCCACCAGGGAAGTCCCAATGGACACATTTCTACAAAGAGACAGACCAATGTCCACTAGTGGTGAGCAAATTTATCCAGTGGGCTTGTACTGACAATCTGATCCTTGGCTTTGTGTTTCAATTCCCTTCATTAGAAGCTTCTAGCACAAAGTTGATGATCCAAAAATTAGACATGGACATTGAAAAGAAGCACAAAGGGAAGTTATCCTCTGGCCAAATTAAATAATTCTACTCTGATGTACTGTCACCTCTTAATGAAGAGTGTAGTCATCAGTTAAATTAAAATGACCATTTGAGGGGCTTCCCTGGTGGCGCAGTGGTTGAGAGTCCGCCTACCGATGCAGGGGATACGGGTTCGTGTCCCGATCCGGGAAGATCCCACATGCCGCGGAGCGGCTGGGCCCATGAGCCATGGCCGCTGAGCCTGCGCGTCCGGAGCCTGTGCTCCGCAACAGGAGAGGCCACAACAGTGAGAGGCCTGCGTAACGCAAAAAAAAAAATGACCGTTTGAGGAAAGTGAAAAAGGCAACATGGGCGAGGTCCGTCAGTAAGTCATTATGAATACAACACTTATGTCCTTTCTACCTTTCCTCTACTAATACTTTACCGTAAAGACAGGAGGGGAGATATAGGAAAACAAAGCAATACCTATGGTACAGTGGTAAGTAATTTAATTTCCCTTACCCTAGCTCAGACTTGTCTCCGAGCTATGTAGTGTGTTTCAGTTTTACGTTTATTACTGCAAACGGGGAAAGAAAGTCTTTCCTGACTTTCACAATAGCACAGATGGTTAGCTGTCCTGTCTCTTGCCTCAACAGACCATACTGGGACACATAAAACCCATTTCAAATGCACTATTCCCATAAAGTTCAATTTTATTAAGAAAGCCAGCAGAATGGTGATAGCCATTATTTAGGAGAACCCCATGAGGCTGCAGGGTGGTTCCTGACACCATCCGCCCTCCTCCCACAACACATGGGTACATATTGAACAACAAATACAACAAAAAGTATTAACAGAATATTTTATAAGGTGCTTTAAAAATCCTAATTTGAGATAATCTTTAGTCTTATTAAACCTTCAAAGATTGAACCCTGAGAGGTGGAAATTATATGAGAAAAACCTATTGTGTTTCTTCCCCCAAAATCAGAGTGTGTGGCAGGAGGGCCAGCTGTCCCCTTCCACAGTGTGCAGTTGTTACTGGGAAGAGTCTACCCAGCCCAGGAATCTAAACTCTCTGGCATGTAGGTGGGGTCTTGTGACCGCTTCTCCCACTGGAATGTGAGCATATGAGATGCGAGTCATGTCCAGGCTGAAATGGTGAAAAAGCAGGGGTGCCTTCCCTACCCTTTATTCCCTCCCGCTGGATGGAGAGAAAGGACTCTGGTGCCCCAGGGGATGTGGAACCCCAAGATGAAGGAAGTCTGTGTCCTTAGATCACCCTGTGGAAGGTCTGTCTGCAAAACACCCTCCTGGGCCCTTAGATGAAGGAAAAAACTGTGTTTTAACGTGTTAAGCAACTGGAATGTGGAGGTTTATCTATTATAGCAGCCAGTGTTATCCTGATTTAACTAAAACTGGGTGGAGGTGGGTATAGATTAGTAAATGGAGTTTCCTAATTGGTCATTTATAATAGTTTGTTTTTTCTTCCCAGTTCTTTGATGTACCCAGTAAAGCTCAGATTCCATTACCTAGAGCTCCAAGCTCTGTCAGAAGGTACATTTGGGACTAACATGGAGGAGGAAGTTTTTCTGCCCTGGAATAACTGTTATTTTTAAGAGCGACAGATCCAGAGTGGAACATGCTCGTTTTCTTGCTAGAGAAGCCTTGCCTTTAGTAGGCAAATGGAAACCATCTGGATGACAATCAACTATATAAAAGTTATCAAGACAGCAAACTTGGCCAAAGGGCTGTGCTCAGAACTGATCATGTTGCACTTACCTTTAACATCTGTGGTCTCTTGGAGACCAGCCCTGTGGGCAAAGCAGTTTGGCAATGACATCCTAAAGAGAGCAAGTACAAATTATAAGCTTATGGGTTTATAAGTCACAGACTATGGACTTAACAGGGCTTTTCACTCACCCTTTCATTTGATTTCTTAAACTTCGACGCTTCTTCTCTTCCTCTCTTTCCACACTCCCAACCGTAAAATCTCATTAAATCAACCCAAGTTGGACTTTCTCATTGTCTTTAGTGATTTGTTTGGTCCCTGATTTGTCATAAAAGGGTAAAGTGTGCAACTTTTGTACATGAAAATCTCAAACATTAAGTTCAAAATTGTTTTCACAGGATTTCTGAGACTTTCGCTAGAGAGTTGTTTTCAAAATAAGTGCTATGAATGGAATAGGAAATATTACGGTAATTATGTTGGTTTCCCAGGAAAACTTAGTAGCAATGGGGTAACTTGGGGATTCACAGATGCTGTGTCTATCTTTCAAAACATATCTGTAGTTCAGTTTCCCTGAATCCAGATATGACACTCGTTTTAGGCAAGCAGTTGGCTTGGCGGGAAGCACAGTCATCAATTTCTAGAGGGCGACACATGGTGGCCATCGTTTTAGGGCCTCTGATTGGGGGAAGGAGGGTCTCCGAGCTCAGGGGACCTGGAATGTGTGTGTGAGGTAAGGATAGAGGGGAATTATCTCAGCCTAAAGAGTTCTAAAATGCTCCTGGACATGTATTCAGCCCACAGACTAGCCCTAATAACTCCTGAGATGACAGCTGGTGGCCCACCCTGTATCTTTCTTCTCCTAACCTACAGCAGCAATTGAATCACTAGAGGGTATTACTTTTTAAATGTACATTTCTAAGCCCAACCCCAGTAATTATTTTTCCAGTAGGTTTGGGGCAGAAGGTCTGAGGCAGGTAATCAGTGGGCCAGTTTCCTGACTTCTATGGGAATCATTTCTTTGCTTCTCCTTATATTTCTTATTACCCAGGCAGATATACCCAACACTATAGTTTGGCTTAGACTGTTTTTTAATTTTACGTAAATGGAATAATACAATATGTATTGCATCTGGCTCAAAACGCTCAATATAACGTTTGTGTCATTACAAGGTGTAACCATAGTTTGTTCATTTGCGCTGGCATTGTATGATCACAGCACTGTCTATGCATTCTGCTGTAGATGAATAGTACATATTGTACGTTTGGCTTGTTTTCAGTTTTTTGGCTTTTATGAAAAATGCTGCTATGAACATACTTGTACATGTCTCTTGGTGCACGTGTGACAGTGCATTTCAGCTGGGTATATACTTAGAACTGCTAAGTCCTAGGAAATTTATAGCATCAACTTTAGAAAACAAGACCAAACTGTTTTTCTAAAGAAAACAATTCAATGCACATTCCCACCAGAGAGAGACCTCATTGAGAGCCCTCATTGTTCTACACTCTCACCAGCACTTAGTATTAATGGTGTTTTTAATTTTAACCTTTCTGGAAGACGACATGAGTAAGCTCATTGTGGTTTTAATTTACATTTCCTGATTACTAATGTGGTTAAGGACCTTTTGATAAGTTTATTGGTCACTTGGATATCTTGGTTTATGAACTTCATTTCAAAGTCTCTGTTCCATTTTTCTAGTGGGTTGTCTTTTTCCTACTAATTTGTAGGAGTTTTTTTTTT
>NW_021703777.1:24812983-24825342 GCF_005190385.1 Monodon monoceros | reverse complement strand
TCTAGTGGGTTGTCTTTTTCCTACTAATTTGTAGGAGTTTTTTTTTTGTTTTTTTTTTTTGTTTTGGGGTGTTTTTTTGTGGTACGCAGACCTCTCACTGTTGTGGCCTCTCCCGTTGTGGAGCACAGGCTCCGGACGCACAGGCTCAGCGGCCATGGCTCACGGGCCCAGCCGCTCTGCAGCATGTGGGATCTTCCCGGACCAGGGCACGAACCCGTGTCCCCTGCATCGGCAGGTGGACTCTCAACCGCTGTGCCACAAGGGAAGCCGTGTAGGAGTTTTTTTATATGTATCATAGTTATGAGCCCTTGGTCAGTCACTGAATTGAAAATCTTGTCTTCCTCTCCGTAGCTCGCCTTTTCATACTTGTAAGGGTGTGTTTTGTTAAAGAGAACTACTTAATTTTAAGACAGTCCCATTTACTTCACTTTTTCTTTGTGGTTAGTGCTTTTTGTGTCTGTTTAAGAAATCTTTGCCAACCTCAAGATCAACAAGATATTCTCTATGTCGTCATCTAATGGATTTGCTGTTTTGCCTTTCACACTTAGGCCTCTAATTCATCTGGAATTAATCTACCTGGGATTGCAAACACGACCTTTCTCCACTGTTCTGCTACCTTCCTCATAAATAAGTGCCCATTTATGCATGGTTCTGTTTCTGGGCTCTTTATTCCCTTCCATTGGTCTATTTGTTATCTTTGTGCCACAATACCATCCTGCCTTAATTACTGAGGATTCATAGTAAATTTTGTTATCTGTAGAACCAACCCTCTTACTTTGTTCTTTTTTGAGAATGTCCTGGCTATTCCCTGGCCTTGAATCATCTTGTCAAGTTCCACAAAAACACCTGTTGGAATTGCATAAATCAATTTGGGGAGAAATAATATTTTTATAATATTTAGTCTTCTAATCCATGAACATGGTTTATCTCTCCATTGACTTAGGTCTTTATTTTCTCTCACTAATGTCTTATAGTTTTCTGTGTGGAGATCTTACACATCTTTATTCTTAAAAACTTGACATATTTTAGCAAAGTGGCATTTTTTTTTAATTTTCATTTTAAAAATTGCATCTGGCTCAAATTAATTAATCTACCTGGGATTTCAAACACGACCTTTCTCCACTGTTCTGAGTGTTTTCACTGGTAAGTGAAAATTTGGTCTGATAAGTACTAATTTTCTTTTATATTTCCTGCTTTTAAAGATTCATGAAAATTTTGTATCATGCTCCTTCCTTTATTATAAAAATTTTTACTTTCCTTTATTATAAAAATGTTTCTGCTCTCCACTCTACCTGTGTTATAGGCATACCTTGTTTTATTGGACTTGGCTTTATTGTGCTTTGCAGATACCGTGTGTTTTACAAATTGAAGATTTTGTGGCAGCGCTGTGTTCTCAGATGATGGTTAGCTTTTTTTTAGCAACCAAGTATTTTTAAATTAAGGCATGAACATTTTTTTTAGACATAATGCTATTGCCCACTTAACAATATAGTGTATACATAACTTTTATATGTACTGGGAAACCAAAAAATTTGTGTGACTTGCTTTATTGGGTTACTCACTTTATTAGACCAAATTGCAATATCTCCGACACCCGCCTGTACTTTCCTATTGCTGCTGTAACAAACTAATGCTCCCTATTTGTCCCGTGGCCTTTTAGTGAGCCCTGGCACAGCGCCTCTTCATTTCAGAAGCATGATCCAACGTGCTGCTGCTTTTTCATTCAGGGATTTGTCTCTATAAGTACCAATGCAGAAGGGAAAATCATTGCTTTTCAAAGAATTTGGGACTCTTCTGAAAGGCCCAGTCAGAGCTCTCACAGTTTTCATATTTTCTGGGTTTGTATACCTCAGGGAGTCCAAGGTTGAGATAGGGAAGCAAGCATTGCCTTGAAGATTGCCCTGCTGGCCTAGAGGTGCCTCAAAATTCACAGAATTAGCAAAGGGACTTCCAAAGTTAATTGAGGTGTCAACATACTCGAGAGCTATTCAAACTGCAGTGACTGTGTAGTTCACTGGAATACACCAGACGAGGCATCCAACTGCAAAGTACTTCTGAGACATTTTGGCTTTAAGCATTGTTTTGATAATTTGGAAAGCCCTGGAAGGCAAAATAACTAGTATTTGTTAGGGTATTATTTGAATTATTCCTCACGTCTCAAGTTGGAGCCAATGATCCAACTGATTTTCAAATAGATTTCCAGAATTTGGACAAGACATTTGACAACCTACAGAGGGAAATACTGTAGGGAAATTCGAAATACTGCATTTCGAACCCTCAGCTTTTCCACATCCTCACTTAATGCTTTCTGTCTCAAACTCACTGAGTTGCTCGCAGCTCTCAGGTAACACCTGGGATTAAGTGCTCGCTGCCTTTGTGCACTCTCTCCTCCAGGCAGCCCTCCCTTCTCTCCCCACCTGCTAAACCAGCTCAGAAGAAAGCTGCTTTACAGAGCTCTTTCCAGAAACACAATACCCCTCCCCCCGCCACAGACACTGATAAAATCTCCTTCCCCTGTGCTGGTTACTTATTTCTGTGGTTTCAGTTACCCTATGAAACTGAAATTAATGTTTTCTGTAGGCCTGTCATAGGGCTTGGTTTATAGAAAACACTCAGAATATGTCTTTCGGGCCCCCAGCACTTGAATTCATCCAGAGACAATTCATGGTGAAGGGCAGAGGAGGGTCTAGTCGACGTTCCTCCTGATTCGAGGGAATTTTTCAACTCCCCAAAGTGGAAAAACTAGACAAGAAACAAAGTGAAGTTCTCAGGAGCACCTCTTTGCTGAGCAGAGAAGACAGAATATCTACATCTTAACCGAATACTCATATTTTAACTTTTCAAGAGTAAAGGTACGGGTTTCCCTGGTGGCGCAGTGGTTGAGAGTCCGCCTGCCGATGCAGCGGACAAGGGTTCGTGCCCCGGTCCGGGAAGATACCACATGCCGCGGAGCGGCTGAGCCCGTGAGCCATGGCTGCTGAGCCTGCGCGTCCGGAGCCTGTGCTCCGCGAGGCCACAACAGTGAGAGGCCCGCGAACCGCAAAAAAAAAAAAAAAAGAGTAAAGGTAGTTGCACATAATTCTAGGAGTACTAAATAGACAATACAAACATAATTTCAGCTGGTAACTGACGTTTAGGTCTTCCTCCCCCTGACATTTACCCAGGAAAATATACAGCGCGGAAGTCTACAAAGTGTCTCAGGGTTGACAATACCCTCCTCCTTCTAACAGCATTCTCATCTAGTTAGAGTGACATCGCCAGGGGTGAATCACAAAGCAACCGTACTGGTTACACTCAGGCCAGTGCCGCCCTGCTTGAAGTCGGCTGCACATGGAATCATCCAGCTGCTTTTTCCGGTAACTGCCCGCATATGTTGTTACAGACGAATCTGACCACCTTGTTTCATTCTGCCAAGATGCTCCAGCCTTCAGTCGGATCAGATCAGACTCTTGAGAACTAAGAGGGCTAAAGGGCAGAAGAATTTGTGGAGTCAAGCAGAAGAAGTGTGACATGGCCTGCTCTGAAGGACGACTTTTCAAGCCCTCTGCGTAAGGAAGAATTAATTTCCTTTTTGTAGCAAGAACTAATTGACCCGCCTCACCAAACTCCGTGACTTCTGACAGTTCACAGAATGCAGAAGCTGAACTCTCTTAAAGTTGCCAAGCAACAGGTCACACAATTCCACAAATACCACCTTCCATCCCCCCAAATTTCAACTAGCAAACTTAGAAGTTATATAACTTTCTGGCTTTTGCTCTAAGCGATATACTGCTACAAATTATGGCAAGAAAGCAGGTGGCCACCGCTTTTATAAATAAAAGAGTGAAAGGTTTAAGATGTGGAACAAGAGGACAGTGCCAAGCATTCATTTCCTCTAAAGACTGGCCTCCAAGGGTCTGGAGGCAAACGTGCCCCTCTTGTGATGTCAGCGAGAGCAGGTGACTCAAACGGCTTCTTGCGCGTCATACAGCAATGATG
The DNA here is from genome assembly GCF_005190385.1 of Monodon monoceros. Lineage (NCBI taxonomy): Eukaryota > Metazoa > Chordata > Mammalia > Artiodactyla > Monodontidae > Monodon > Monodon monoceros. Next base: position 24,821,364 of record NW_021703777.1, on the reverse strand, counting down.
CTGAAGCTGGCGGCGTGCTGAAGTCGCCCCAGGACCTGGGAAAATCAGCACGCCAGCCCATAGATTCTGATTGACTTGGTCTGGAGTAGGGCCCAGGCTTTGGTAATTTTCAAAAGTTTATTTCTGGAAGGTTCTAAAGAGCAGCCAGGGTTAAGAATTAAGGTCACTGAAACACCACTGTGAACCTTTTTTAGGATCTTCTGTTCACCAGATTTCCTCTATCCTTCACTAATAATTACTCTAAACCTGGTTACTATGCTTGCCTCTCCTCCACACAATTGTTATTCATTGGCAAACCGGAACAGATCTTTCTATTTTTGTCCTTTCTCTGATCTATTCATTGGCAAACCGGAACAGATCCTTCTATTTTTGTCCTTTCTCTGATCAATTCTTTTTTCTTTTAATTAATTTTTATTGGAGTATAGTTGCTTCACAATGTTGGGCAGAAGTTCTCAGCCCTCTGTGTTCATTCACGTAACCTGTGGGATTCTTTATAGAAACGCGTCTTGCCGCACCTTGATCGGCAACTCCGTGAGCGGATCCATCATCAGCATTAAAAAAAGAATCTCCAGGACTTGCCCGGCGGCCCAGTGGTTAAGACTCCGCGTTTCCAATGCAGGGGGCGTGGGTTTGATCCCTGGTTGGGGAACTAAGATCCCACATGCCACAAGGCGTGGCCAAAAAATTTAAAAAAAAAAAAAAGGATTCTCCATAGGTGGCTGGATCAGCACCCATGGGGCACCTTAAACATGCAGAGGACTTGCCCTCCCTTCACAGACTATAGGTCTGAGGAAAAGCCCCAGAATCAACATATTTCTATGGTTACATGAGGCAGTCTATCTTTGAATGGTTACATGAGGCAGTCTATCTTTGAATGCTGGGAATACAAGCTGAATTTAAACAGTCTTTTATTTTATTTTATTTTTGAGATTATTTTCTTCTTTTTTAATTAATTGATTTATTCTTGGCTGCGTTGGGTCTTTGCTGCTGCGCGTGGGCTTTCTCTATTTGCGGCGAGCGGGGGCTACTCTTCGTTGCGCTGCGCAGGCTTCTCATTGCAGTGGTTTCTCTTGTTGTGGAGCACGGGCTCTAGGCGCGTGGGCTCAGTAGTTGTGGCTCGCGGGCTCCAGAGCACAGGCTCAGTAGTTGTGGCGCACTGGCTTAGCTGCTCCATGGCATGTGGGATCTTCCCGGACCAGGGCTCGAACCCGTGTCCCCTGCATTGGCGGGCAGATTCTCAACCAGTGCGCCACCAGGGAAGTCCCTAAATGGTCCTTTAAAGTGAGGCTGACACACTACAGGGTATGCTTCTTTGAGAGTAAAATTACTTGCTAATACTTGTTAGTATTTAAAAGTAGAAGTATCTTTCCTTAAAAGTTTGAAATTTGGAACATAAGCACATTTGCCCTAGAAGGATTAGGCCGATGTTAGCAGAGCTGGATGCTTTTTCTCAGGGAGTTGGAGGTTCCTTCGGGAAACCCGGATGAGAGGAGAAGGTGGAGATAAAGAGCGAAGGAGGGGAGCGCAGACCAGGCTGCCCAGTTCTTTTCAGCACACCCAGTGTCAGGTGGCAACTGCTTCAATGCTTAAACCTTTAGCCACTCTAGCAAAAACAGTGGTTTAAAAATCTCTGCTAGCAATAAATATTGTTTTGAGGCAAGAAAATAAATAGAACAGATTGTGAAAGATTATTTATAGAAAGCACTTTAAAATTTTCTTCTTAGATTGTGTGGCTGTCTGTAAGCAATTGTGTAATGAAATAAAGTCTAAAAAATAAATTAGGGTATAAATATACCTTATTATCACATTCCTGTCCTTTATTTTTATTTATTTCTTTTCTTCTCCCAAAATCAATTATGATATCATTTTAACAATTATAACCTCAAGAACCAAGAGTAGTGAAACTTAACAATTTGAGTGAAAATGTCTAATATTGGTTTAGATGAGATTATAGCTTAGTTCATCAGTCTATTAGATGTTGAACAAGTCTGTTAAGAATAAGTTGGACTTCAAATTAGAAAAGAAGTAGAACAGACTAACTGAATTTATTATCATAAGTATTTAGTCTAAGAAATAGTTATTATAAAATAGTTATAGTTATAAAATATTGGCTATATTGTAGCTTATTTTATACCTAACAGTTTGTACCTTTTAATCCCCACCCCTATCTTGCCCCTCCCCCTTCCCTCACCCCACTGGTAACCACTAGTTTGTTTTCTGTAGCTGTGAGTCTGTTTCCGTTTTGCTATATTCACTAGTTTGTTATATTTTTTAGATATAAGTGATATCTTATTCCACATATAAGTGATAACACAGTATTTGTCTTTCTCTGTCTGACTTATTTCACTTAGCATAATAATATACTCCAAGTCCCTCCATGTTGTTGCAAATGTCAAAATTTTATTCTTTTTTCTGGCTGAGTAGTATTCCATTCTAGATATAGACCACATCTTCTTTATCCATTCATCTGTTGATGGACACTTAGGTCTGACAACCCAGTTTTAAATATATGAGTGAAGGACTTGAAAAAGCACTTTTAGAAAAGTTACCTAAATGGCCAATCAACAGGAAAAGCGGCTCAGGACCATCAGTCACTAGGGACAGACCAGAGTGAGATGGCACCAGGCACCCCTCCCTCCCCCGCGAATGGCTAAAAATTACAGGCTGTGGCGAGATGGCGCTCCTGCTGATGAGTTAAATCTACAATCACTTTGGAAAATTGTTTGCCGGTGTCTACTGAAGCTAAACATGCAAACATCCTATGACCCAGGGTGTCCCTCCTGGTATATACCCAACAGAAACGAGAGGCTATGCACACCAAAAAGTTGTACGAGAATATTCATAATGATCTAAATGGAAACCTACCATTGTCTGCCCGTAGTGAGATGGACAGACTGCATGTCATACAACCAGAGTACTGCACAGCGGTGCAAAATGGCAAGCTACTGACCGCTCAATACGGGTCAGTCTCTTAGGATACGACGTGGAGCGCAAGAGGCCAGACCCCAAAGCACACGCCACAGGCTTCCATTTACGTACTCGGGTAATATTGGTGATGAGGCAGAACTAGTCTGTGTCATAGAGATCAGGGCAGTAATTACCTTCAGGGCTTGGCATGGACTGGAAGGGGCCCGAGGAACCACCAGGTCACTGGAACTATTTCACACCTTGACCTGGGGGGTGGCTCCACAGATGTGGCCGGTTGTATTGTACAAAGACGGCTGCGTCAATTTCTCCCTTCCCACAAGGTTTTCACAACGTGGACTTGAGGCTCCTGTTGAGGTGCGAGGTGGATAGTCCCTCCCTTTGAACGTGAGCAGACCTTTGTGATCCCTCGATCCATAGAGATAGGACCACGGAAAGACCGTGCGCACTTCCGCCTGGACGCTCCAGCGGGGAACCCAGCCTCCAGATGCCGTGACGAAGCCCAAACCATCCCGAGGAGGGGCCGCGTGGAGAGGTTCCGGCCGGCTCCTGACCCGCAGAGCCCTCACACCACGAAGGGGCTTCGTCCACTGCTTCTGGCGGCTGGTGAGGCAGCGCTGGTGACGGGAGCGAGTGCACGCATAAAGAGTAAGTGAAATGTGTACTTGGGGTCTGTGCACTTAGCTCTGTGTAGGCTACAGCTCAACTTTTTAAAAAGAACCATCCAAACCCTCCTAAAGAAGAAAAAGAAGGCAGTGGGGCTTACCCACCAGTTGAAAGGCTATCTGTAAAATAGCCTACAATCAAGGGTGAAGTGTGGTGACTTCCCTGGCAGTCCAGTGGTTAGGACTCGTGGTTAGGTACTAGCGCTGCAAGGGGCATGGCTTCCATCCCTGGGCGGAGAACTAAGATCCCACATGCTGCTCAGTGCAGCCAAAAAAAAAAAAAGGGAGGGGGTGGGATGAAGTGTGGTGTTAGCCCAGGAAGTGACACACTGGACAATTGAACAGGATACAGAACCCAGAAGGATACACACCCATAGATGGGCTTTGATAAATAAGAGAAGTGGCATGATGGGTCCTTGGAGAAAGACATGCAATAAAGGAGGCAGGAAAACCCCAGGACAAAAAATTAGATCCTTTATTACACTCAAAAAGCATCTCCAAATGGATTCAGAAACAAAATGTCAAAAGCAAAAGTTTAAAACTTTAGAAGAAGATACACGTGAATATCTATGTGACCTCGGGATAGGAAAGAATTTCCTAAACAACACACTCACAAACCTTGACCATATAAAAGAAAAGATTGATACATTTGACTACATTACAATTAAGGACTTTTACACAATAAAATATAACTTAATGAAGGTGAAAGGACAAGCTGCAAACTGGGAGATAATTCTCACTGCACTCAAAACCAACCAAAGACAAGTGTCAGAATTTACAAAGAATTCCTAGGGTTCAGGAAGCAAAACCAAACAACCCAACAGCAAAATGGGCAAAAGACAGGAGCAGGTGCTTCCAGGAGAGTAGAGGGGCCAACAGACGTGGAGAGAGGCCCTCTGGGCTCACTGTCATTAAGGGACACGTTTCACGGTGAGATGGAATTTTGCACACATTTGACTGACCAAAAAAAATGTGTTGATAATTGCAAATGTCAGAGAAGACGTGCATCACCAGAACTCTTGCCAAGTTAAAATTCTGTGTCCCCGTGATCCAGATTCCATTCTCAGCTCTCCTCCCAGGAGGGTCCCCTGGGTGTGCGGACAGGAGGCCTGTTTGTCAGAGCGAACGTGGGAGCAGCCCAAAGGCCCGACAACGGGAGAAGAGAACGGATAATGTATGATGTAATCACACAATGAAAAATTCTACCATGGAGACATTCGCTATCTACAGCTGCTCGCAGAATATAAACAAAGCTCAGGAATGTAATGTTGAATAGGAAAAATCAAGTCCCAGAACTAAAAACAAAATGAACACCAAGTGCAGAATCATGTTTACCTCAGATGGAGGCGGAAGAGGTTGAGGTACTGGCTGTTCCAGTTCTTGGACTGGCTGGTGGTGCAGAGTGTTCCCTATATTTCTACTATAATCTTAAAGGAAAAGAGCATCCATCAGGGACCAATGCAGAGAGTGTGTGGCGAAGCACAGATTTCGATAAATCCAGCCTGTGCACGTGAGGTCTGGAATCTACTAAAATATTTGTTAACAAAGAGAGGGGGAAGGCTGAAGAGGCAGAGTACGGAGGGTTTTTAGGGCCATGAAACTACTCTGTATTATACACATCGTCACACATTTGCCCAAACCCCAAAGTGTGCAACACTAAGAGTGACCCTAATATAAACTATGGACTTCGGGGCACAATGATGCATCAGTGCAGGTTCATCATTTGTGACAAATGCACCACTCTGGCGGGGATGTTGGTGGGGGAGATTTGCATGTGTGAGGACAGGGCGTGTATAGGAAATCTCTATACTTCTGCTTCATCTTGTTGTGAACCTAAAACTGCTCTAAAAAATAGTCTAATAAAAAAATGTTTAAGAGAGAGGGCTGGGACAATTTACAATAGCCAGGTCATGGAAGCAACCTAAATGCCCATTGACAGACGAATGGATAAAGAAGATGTGGTACATGTATACAGTGGAATATTAACTCAGCCATAAAAAGGGACGAAATTGGGTCATTTGTAGAGACGTGGATGGACCTAGAGCCTGTCATACAGAGTGAAGTCAGAAAGAGAAAAACAAATATCATATACTAACACATATATGTGGAACCTAGAAAAATGGTACAGATGAATTGGTTTGCAGGGCAGAAATAGAGACACAGATGTAGAGAACAAACATATGGACACCAAGGGGGGAAAGTGGGTGGAGGTGGTAGTGTGATGAACTGGGAGATTGGGATTGACATGTATACATGATGGGTATAAAATGGATGACTAATAAGAACCTACTGTATAAAAAATAATTAAATAAAATAAATTTTTTTAAAAAAGAGAGAGAGAGGGCTGGGGAGAGAATTGAGGAGGAAGAAGAGTTGCTATTAAATATTTTACATTGTTTTTGGCTTGACCAGCCAGCATATCCTCCTCTGTAAATCACAAGTGCTGTCTGTGTCAGAGGACCCAGCTATGTCAGGACCCAGCCCACCCACTCCAGGGAAGGGCACCTGTGAGACATGCCCAGCTGGTCCTCAGCACCAGGTGAGGGAGAACGTGGACCTGAGTGCCCTGAAGAGCCAGCCCAGAGCACATCCCATGTCACACGGGTCCTCACGGCACCCACACAGCGGTTGTCACCATCCTGTGCCTCAGCTGAACAGGAGAGCTGCCTCTGCACCTGCCCTCACAACAGAGGGAGACACTTCAAGCTTGGTCATTTCCCTCTCAATGAGCCAGAGTCCTGGAGGGACAACTAGCACCTTGGTTTAATTCCCAGAGCATCCGCCCTCCAGCTTTGCAATCAGGGCTTCCCTGGAAGTGGGAATGCAGGAGTGAAGGCCTCTGCTCAGCCCACCTCCCCTCTGGCCGTATGGGCCACTGTCACTGGGACATAAGGCTCTGCTGGAATCCCCTGGGATGGTCTGGCTGCGGCTGAAAGATTCTGCCCTGGCTGGAGGCTGCAGGCGACAGGGGCCAAGGCAGCCCAGTGCCCAGAGCTGCCCCCTGCACCTGGCTGCACTTCAGCTGCCCCTGATAAGGGGCGAGGTCCAGGGGGTGGGTATTAATGGGCAGGTCTTGACCAGCCTTTTGTCTAAACACAGGCTGATTATTCTAATGAGGTATTAATAGGTATTAATTAAAAGAATTTCATGGTTAAGTAAGTTTAGGACAAGTTGGGATAAACATGTTTCTTTGCTGTAGGACCTTAGGGCCTTTAACATTTCAATGTGCATCGTGAATCTTTCCCAGGGGGCAGCATTTCCTAAACTTATTTGACCACAGAACTCCTTTTATGGGGCGGGGAGCGTCTCTGGGTATTGCTGTTTTGTGGAACAGCCCAGGAAGTAAAAAGGCAGAGGTCTCAATAGCTAAGACAATGGCTGGTCTATAAGTCTCTGGAATTTACTAGATCTTGACTAGATCTCCAGCCTAAACCAATGACAGCCTGGCAAGAGGGTGACTCAAGCAGTATTTTTTTTTTAATTGAGATGTAACATCAAACAGTAAAGTACACAAATATACTTAACATACGTGTACATCTATGTAACTACCACCCAGATGCACCACTCTGTCTCCAGTCAAAACAGCACATACACACACACACACACACACACAGGTAACTACTATTTCGATTTTTATCACCAGAGACTAGATATGTCAGGCAGAAACTTACTGATGCCATTCCAAGACAAAACCCAGGGAGAAACCAAGTAATAGAAAGACCAAAAACAAGCAGAATTCTCTTGAGAAAAAAGATCCCATTTGAAACTTAAGCTTCCATCTCAACAAGAATCTGTCTCCTGCCCATAAGGTGCCAAATTCCGATATTTGGATAAGTGTGGCCAGCAGCTGACTGAGCGTACGTAATGTGTTATAGTTAAAAACTGTTTTTCAGTTATAATAATATTAATTCTCAGTCCTTGATCTTGCAATAATTTCTTCATGCTTATCAAGTGTAGCATTTGGAAATTTTAGTAACTTGTCAAAAACTGTGGTCTACAGTCTACATGGTCTATAAGACACAGAAAACAAGGAGCCAGCTGCAACCAGAACTGGATGGAAATAAATGAAGGGTAGGGCTTCCCTGGTGGCGCCGTGGTTGAGAGTCCGCCTGCCGATGCAGGGGACACGGGTTCGTGCCCCGGTCCGGGAAGATCCCACTTGCCGCGGAGCGGCTGGGCCCGTGAGCCATGGCCGCTGAGCCTGCGCGTCCGGAGCCTGTGCTCCGCAACGGGAGAGGCCACAACAGTGAGAGGCCTGCGTACCGCAAAAAAAAAAAAAAAAAAAAAAAAAGTATATGTATGTGTATGTATTTATAAGAAAAGGCCTAGTGGGCTCTATACAGAGATGTTAGTACTTATAGCTGAGTAGGAGGATTGCATGTGATTTGTATGTTTTACATTCCTTTCCTTATTTTCCAAATGTTTTACAATGAATATATGTAACTCATAATCAGAGCCAAGACGCTATTTTACAAAAATGAAAACAAATGGAATGCATCCATATACAATCAATCTCCCTAACCTTACAAAGAGTCTCTTTTGAGTTTACATTTATTTTTCTCTTCCAGTTCTCTCTGGAGTCTAGGCCATAAAAACAAAAGCAAACAAAACACAAAAACAAGAAACTCTATGGCAAAAAGACTGGAGTCAGTTCAATCAAATATGATGCTTCTTAGACTTTCTCTCCCTCTAGTTCTGGGTCCATAATCAAGGGAAAGGAGAAAATAAAGCACAAGGTCTTCAGGTGTGTGTGTGTGTGTGTGTGTGTGTGTGTGTGTGTGTGTGTGTGTG
>NW_021703777.1:24754910-24812973 GCF_005190385.1 Monodon monoceros | reverse complement strand
GTGTGTGTGTGTGTGTGTGTGTGTGTGTGTGTGTGTGTGTGTGTGTGTGTGTGTTGGTGGGGAATAGAGGATAGGGAAATAGAAATAGATCAGGTATATTGTGGACCCCAAAGTGAGGAAACTTGAGTTAATGGATGCTGTTTTCCAAGGAAGCCCTGTCTGAATTGATAAAGGAAGTAATCCACAGATTGTGTCTCACACTCTCAAAGGAACAAACAAAAAAACTCACAAGAATTGTAACTAAAAAAATGAGCCATAATAATGGTCGAGGCTTTTGAGATCTCATAGCGGGTACCTCCTGGGATAAACAGCATATAGCAAGCGATAGCTGATTTCTTCCATTCACTCAAGGTAAGTGTTGCGGGAAGTAGACCCACAAGCTGAACAGGCCCATCTTTCCTCTATTATAAAATTAAGCCATTGCTGTACCATTCTGCTTGGACAACACTCTTAATCTCAGATAGAACCATTATTAGGATAATCAAAAGTCATTTAGAAGAATATCCTAAAAGGTATTTCAAAGTCCTACTCAAGTAACTTGAATCTTGGGAGAGTCTCATGTATAGGATAATAATAATTGGTGACAACAGAAGCAAATATTTATATGTTCTAGGTACTCTTCTAAGCCCTTTATATACAATAACTCATTTAATCCTCACGACAACAACCCTATGAGGAAGGTACTGTTTTTATCCCCATTTTACAGAGGAAGAAAGTGATCCACCAAATGTCTGCCCAACATCACACTGCCAGGAAGAGGGAAAACTGGTGTTGAAACTCAGGCAGTGTGACTGCAGAGGCTGGACTCTTTAGACTATTAAAACTACTGCATCTTTAACTTGCTTTACTCTCCTTATCTGTCATCTTCCCCCATCTCTCCCCAATGCCCGCCCCGCACTCTTTGTCTGGTCCCGCACCTGCTGACTACTGCCTTCCCCATCAACCCAGTCCAAAAGCATCCCCAACAACTTACATAGTAATAATTTTCATATTCAGAGAAGCTTCTAATCGATGACCTAATAAATGTGCCCTGCAGAAAAGACCAATGAATTTTAGGGTTTTTTTGTTGTTGTTGTTGTTTTTGCGGTACTCGGGCCTCTCGCTGTTGTGGCCTCTTCTGTGTTGTGGAGCACAGGCTCCGGACACGCAGGCTCAGTGGCCATGGCTCACGGGCCCAGCCGCTCCGCGGCATGTGGGATCTTCCCGGACCGGGGCACGAACCCGTGTCCCCTGCATCGACAGGCAGACTCTCAACCACTGTGCCACCAGGGAAGCCCAAGTTTTTTATTTTTCTAAATGAACAACTACTTTGTGTGCCCAAGCTGAGGTCCATAGACTTGTTTATGAGGAAAGAGGTATACGGGCCTCCTGTTACACACATCATTTAATACTTTGAAGATTCTGAGATCAAGTTTAAGAATGATACATCAAATATTGTCAATTAAATATTAATATGCAAAACCCTTGCAACCCCCGAAATTTTCCAAGATGAGAAGAGAGATTCTAGGAAGCCTATTACCCATGCATAGTGCCTAACTGGGATTCTAAAAAAAATTCTCTGTTAAAAAGAGATCAGTCTCTTTTTTTTTTTTTTTAATTTATTTATTTTTGGCTGTGTTGGGTCTTTGTTGCTGCGCACGGACGTTCTCTAGTTGCAGCGAGCAGGGGTACTCTTCATTGCGGTGCATGGGCTTCTCATTGCGGTGGTTCCTCTTGTTGCGGAGCACGGGCTCTAGGTGTGCGGGCTTCAGTAGTTGTGGCACGTGGGCTCAGTAGTTGTGGCGCACAGGCTTAGTTGCTCCGCGGCATGTGGGATCTTCCCGGACCAGGGCTCGAACCCGTGTCCCCTGCATTGGCAGGAGGATTCTTAACCACTGCACCACCAGGGAAGTCCTCTTTTTTTTGTATTTTATTTTATTTTATTTTTGGCGGTGCTGCGCGGCTTACGGGATCTTAGTTCCCTGACCAGGGATTGAACCTGTGCCCTCAGCAGTGAAAGTGCAGTGTCATACCACTGGACCACCAGGGAATTCCCCAAAAAGAGATTAATCTTAGTGGATTAGAGTTTCTAAATGCTTGAAGACAAATAATAGGTAGATGAACTCCTCATAGCTTTAAACAAGTTGAATCCTACCTGGAGGTCATGGCGGGAGTGGGTGGAAGGCATGAAATAAAGTTGCTAAAATGATCAGTTAATGCATGTTTTCTCGGTGAGCAAAGACCAGAAGAGAAACCCTAGGATTTAATTGACAGACCCTTCATTCTCTCTCTGGTCTCCAAGGGGGGTTTATTTGCCTATGTTGTTGGCTAGGTCAAATAGGAATCTAAGTTCTACTTCCTTTTTTCTGTTACTGAATCACACCACATGCTGATTTGGGGTCCACAGGTTTAGGGATGAACAGGAATGAATGTGCACAAGACCTGGGAAAAGGCTACCCTAGCCCTAGAATGATCAAGGTTAATACTCCACCCCACCTCCTCTGGACACTTAATCTGAACGACGGCACATTTATAACGTGCACAGGCATTTATAGGCCTGTTTCTGCATTTCCAGGGTTACGCCTTGAGCTAAGAGACATTCAACCACATTTTGTCTTACAAAATTGTAGGTATCCCAATAAATGCAATTTTACGGTGCTCCGGAGAATTGGATTAATTCAATGTATTCATGCCCTTTCATGTGCCATTCTTTGTAAGGACTGTTCAATATGTAGCTATGTCTCTTTGTCCCTTTGGCAATGTATGAGCTTTGCTCAGAATCTGTTCACTCATCCATTCATTCAATAAATATTTATTGTGCATCTACTCTGGGCCACTGAACAACAGCACTTGTTATTTTGTGCCATATTAGCCTACTTCCTACAAATACAATGATGTATGATATACCGATGGCATTTTTCCTGCCACCCTGATTAGGATTCGTTCGCTAATCAAGAGCTATTTAAGTAGAGAACTGTGTAAAAAGGCAGCATAAACAGCATACAAGTTTAATTGGGTACACTTCATAAATATTGGGAAGTACGCAAACCACATACAGTGAACTAACTTTTGTTGTTGTTCTGAGATGCAAATACCCAGTACAATTTTTCAGCAGATTATTCAGGTGAAATTATTTTGAGCTAAAAATTCATATTGCAAATACCATATGATAGGGCATGATGCTAGAAGCTTAATGCACATGATAAAAATTTGAATAGAACCAGAGTGAGTTTATAAGGGCACAACGCTTTTATATACTCCAGACCTCCCACACTTCCTGGGGGGTTTCACACATTCTCTCCTCCAGGCAGAATACCCTGGAGCAGCCAGACATTTCACGATCACTTTACCGTTCCTCATGGCTAAGTGTTTTAGGATGCCTCTGTAATATCCCCGCTCCCTCTTACAGGAAGCCCGCCTCACAGACTTGTACACTCTAGGTCCTTTGGGATAGTCAAAGCTGGATACCGAGTTCAATGCCAAGATATGGTAGAAACTGTGGAACGTAAACCGAAGCAAGGTATCTTGACAAGAGAAACACTAGGAATCTTTTGTGTTCCTATGCTTTTATGCATTTTCATTGTACTGAGGGAAGGCAGAATTGGAAGGTGAAGACTATATTAGCCGAGGTGGAGGGGGAGTGCAGTAAAAGCTTTGCAGGACTTTCCCTCTTTGTGTTAGGCTCGGACAGCAGTTGATGATTATATCAGTTTGCTGGGGCTGCCTTAATAAAGTACCACAAACTCGGTGGCTTAACACAACAGAAATGTAATGCCTCAGGTCTGGAGGCTGAGTCTGAAATCAAGGTGTCAGCAGGACTCAGGCTCCTTCTGCTTCTGGAACACATAGGAGGATCCTTCCTTGCCTCTTCTAGCTTCCGGTGGCTTCCCGGGGATCTCCGGCATCCTTTGGCTCGCAGCTGCGTCTCTCCAGTCTCTGCCTTTCTCGTCACACAGCATTCGCCCTGTGTTGTCTCTGCCTCCACGTGACTGTCTTCCTAGGAGGACACCGGTCACATTGGATTGGGGCCCATCCGCCTCCAACATGACCTCCTGTTGGCTAATCACGTCTGCAACAATCTTATTTCCAAAAAAGATCACATTCTGAGATGCTGGGGGTTAATACCTTTTTAGGAGGACACGATTCAAATCATAACAACAATGAGGGTGTATGATAGATACCACAGGGGCAATAAAATGTTCTGAGAGTCACTGAGTAAAATGGTGTCTGTGTCCTCTATTATGCCAAGGGCCCCAAGTGACTGGAGCTAGTGGCAAGAAAATTTCTGGAACCGGTAACAGCACTGGTCTTAAAAAGAGGTGGTGTGACTTCTTAGATGTTTATCCTAAATAAAGATGTAGTATTGCAGCAGGTGGTTAGTAAATAATGACATTTCTAGAATTAAAAAGACTGATAACGTTCTAAGGAAGAGCAGGAATAATTTAAAAGATTATGGTCAATAGGCAATATATTTTTCTTAATCGCTTGTTTCTAATCCATGTAATAGATCACTGAGTAAAGGGTTAGTAAGAGGTAGGTTTGAGTCTTGAGTCATACTGGCTGATTCAGCAAATCACCTCACCCCTCTGAAACTCCTTTATCCACCTAGTAATTTGTTCTATAGTGGAAGTATACATCATTGCCTACCCCACCAGTGCCTTACAAACTGTCCTTGCTGAGTAAGAAGGAACCACATTTATACGTTATTCCACCCTCTGAAACACAGATTGAGGTGAGCAACTGATTCTGGGAAACCCACCCAGAGACTTCCTTCAGTGACTTCTACTGCCTCCAAAAGATGGACAGGCCAATCATAATTCTGTCAAGAATTTGAAATTGGGAAACAAGAAACTAGGAAGTGTTAAAGGAAGAACTAGAGCTGTAAAATAATGAGATAAAACTAGAGCTAGAAAGGCCCTTGATGGTCTTCATGGAAAACAATCATAAAGTCTAGAATGGTGCAGAGAAAAGCAGAACTGTCATGACTGAAATTTCCTGGTTCATATGTGAGAGTTGCCTCCATTCTTTTTCTCTTTGGTTTTCTGCAGTTTGAATATGATACGGCAACGTGTGGGTTTTTCTTTTTGTTTTTGGTATTTCTCCTCTTTGGTGTTGTCTAAGCTTCCCAGATCTGTGGTTTGGCTTTTGTCATTAATTTTGGATAGCCCTCAGGCATTATTACTTGAAATAATTCTTCTCTCTCTTCTTCCAGTATTCCGATGACTTGTATGTTTCATCTTTTGAAATTGGTCCACAGTCCTTGGATGTTCTGTTTCATTTCTTCATTCTTTTTTTATCTTGAATTTCAGTTTGTGAAGTGTCTAATGGCCTATTTCCAAGCTCACTGATCCTTTTTCTTGGCTGTGTCAAATCTACAGATGAGCCCATTGAATGCACTCTTCGTGTCTGTTACAGTGTTTTGATTTCTAGCAAAATTCTTTGCTAGATTCTTTCAGAGTTTCCATCTCTCCACTTACATCACCCATCTGTTCTTGCCTGTCATCTATTTTTTTCTTTAGGGCCTTTAATATATTAATCATAGTTATTTTAAATTCCTTGTTTGATCATTCCAACATCTGTGCATCTCTGACTCTGGTTCTGATGATTAAGACTATGTTTTTTTCGGGACTTCCCTGGTGGTCCAGTGGGTAAGACTCTGTGCTCCCAATGCAGGGGGACTGGGTTCGATCCTTGGTCAGGGAACTAAGATCCCACATGCCCACATGGCACAGACAAAAAATAAATAAATAAAAGAAAATTTTAAAAATAAAATAAGACATCATTAAAAACAAAAAAGACAATTTTTTGTCTTGCCTTTTGGCCTCCCTTGTAATTTTTGGCTGAAATCCAGACATGACGTATCAAGTAGCAGGAACTGAGGTAAATAGGCCTTTAGCGTGAGGATGTATGCTAATCTAAGGGTTGGGGTACATGTAATGGTTGCTGGAAGTGCCAGAGGCTTCAAATCCCTCTAGCATCCCTGCTTTTGTCTCCCCGCCTTGACTTTGGGCTTCCCTGAGTAGCCCTCCTCAGAGAGTCTGTGTCTTGCGACTTTTTCAACTGTAATCTTGTCATTATATTGGAGCCCTGTTAGTGTGCTGGTCACGTGTTGGGGAAGGAGAATTTTATAATCTTCTGATTAAATGTCAGTCTGTTAAGTGGTCCTGCATCCCTGGGCTTTGATCTTTACAAGCCTTTCTCCAGCAGTGTAGCTTCTCCCACCCCTACTTCTTATTCCACTCACTGGCTACAGAGTTTCCAATCTGTTCAATATTTCCTTAAAACCCCGACCCCTGCTGACGATGTCCCCCTCCCCACTTTAGGTGAGAAAAAAAGCACTAGGCGGGATGGAGGTGGGAGGAATGCCCTTGCCCCAGCTGGGATAAGGCGCTAGCAACGTCCTTTTTCCTGCAGAGTAGGTCTTACGGAGAAGGCTCTGGAGTTTTACACATGATTACTCTTCACCGGCTCCTGCGGGGGTCATGAGGGGTTTTTCTCGCATCTTCGCTTCGTGACAACACGGTTTCTGGAAGTAAAAGCCCACGCAAGTGGGGGGCTCCCGTAAGACCGCGGCCCTCAGGAGTTTCTCACTCTCCTATTAGTTCACACTCAGACTTCAGTAGTTCTACAAAATAACCACTTTAGTGTCCCTACCGGTTTACGGCCCCAAAGGTCTCTGCTCCAGGCAGGCAGATCTCGACTGACTCTCTGGATGCACGTGTCTGTCCAGATTTTGGGGTTGTGGTTTCTCTACGCGTCCAAGAAAAGTCATTGACTCTCAATTTGACTGGCTTTCTCTAAGTTGGAAGGATGGGAGTAGAGATTCCCGAGTTCTTTACATGTCAGAGTTTAAAATCAGAGTCTTTATTGCCTCCATTCTTGAAGGCTGAAGTTTGACTCCTGTCTTTGGATTTTCAGGAGACCTCTACATTTCAAATAAGTCTGTCTTCTCTTGAGTTTGTCTTGAGTAGGTCAACCATGCAATCAAAAGACCTCTGTCGGGCTTCCCTGGTGGCGCAGTGGTTGAGAGTCCGCCTGCCGATGCAGGGGACGCGGGTTCGTGCCCCGGTCCGGGAAGATCCCACATGCCGCGGAGCGGCTGAGCCCGTGAGCCATGGCCGCTGAGCCTGCGCATCCGGAGCCTGTGCTCCACAACGGGAGAGACCACGACAGTGAGAGGCCCGCGTACCGCAAAAAATAAAAATAAAAAAAAGACCTCTGTCACAGCCCCTCCTCCTCCTCTTACCCCCTCTCTCTCCCCCTCCTTCCTCTTCTTTTTCTGTATAAAGCGGGTGGTTAGGTTAAAATAACTCTAAAATACCCTGTTAATCAGCTAGACATAAAAGGGAAATAATACCTACACAATACCGTACTTCGCTTAACCACTCCTGTTTAGGCTACTGATCTCTTCCTGTTTTCAGATGCATCTTCACTATAAGGAAGGGTAAAAATAACCTAGGGGAAATATTTGGAAAACTGGATTAGGGAAAGATATTTTCAATAAATAAGAGTGTTAGAGTACTCACATAAGTTTGAAGATAAGTGACAGCTGGCTATATGAACTTCACTTGTGTGTTCTGGTGGTATATTAATAATTAAGTAATTAAACCTTTTCATGAAGATCACACTTTACAATAATACATCAATAACACTCATTTACTTATATCTCACTTTATTCCAAAACAGATTAAAGCATGTTTAGCAGACATTTGTTTTGTCTGCCTGGCATTCTACTTTATTCTGTGACTAACAACTCACTTATCTTGGAGAATGGGTCTTCCCCTGACTCCAGAAGTTTCCAGTCAGTCATAACATCATAACACCCCACACCACTGGCCACGGAGACAGACCTATGACTTGTCGGGCAGGCCAGTCTGAGTGTTTCCCCAAGACTCTCAGAGCTGGATCTCTGGAGACAGGGGAAGCCCTTCCCCTGGACCTGAGTGCCGCTGGTTGCTAGTTCTCCAGCTACGTGGAGAATGACGTCGAAACACAGAGAGGAAGAGATGGAGAATCCTAGCTTTGTTTGCAGCCCTGAAGCTTGCTGCACCCCTATGCTTCTCCCTGAATGATTAGATGAGCCAATAAAGTCCTCTTTTTGCCCAAGCTAGTAGGTTTCTGTCATTTCTGGACAAGAGTCCTGGCTGATACAGAGCTGACGTTAAGTTTTGTTTTGTAATGTCTAAAATATTATCTTCAACCATAAGCAGAAAAGTCTACTGGAAAAGAAATACCTTGAGGCACCATTCTCCAAAAGAGCAAAATCTAAGATATATGAGGTTTCAGAGAAGAAAGGCCTTAAAGATAACATACTGAGCAGGATCTTACCATCTGAATTAGGTACAAATCCCTTACCCATTCTGTACCACAGAGGCATCCATAAATAAAGATAATACCTGAACTATCTTATGGAAATTATGAAATAAGGTTCATAAGGTACTCTGAGCAACTGGAAAATAGTATTTTTTTTAAATCTAATGTATATAGTGTATCACATTTAGGCTCAGTGAATTTAGACAAATTTCTTAATATTCCTATTGCTCAATTCCTTTTCCTGTAAAATGGGAGTCATAATACCTTTAAGGGGTTGTTGATAGAATATTAGCAATCATATATGTGAAGCTGGGAGAGCACGACTCAACTGAAGACGATACTGCCAGACAAGGAGAGACTGCCAACTACCCAGGCATCTTTGCAGGGGTTGATAGACATTTTGAAAAGGGGGCTTGTGTGGGGGAAGTTTTCTGCAGAGATTGTGGGCTTGTATGCTGGGGGAAGAGACAGGAGAGCTGAGCTCAATGAGAGATGCTGTGGTAATGGGTCCCGACCCCAGCCCTATGGACCAGCCCCTGTGAGAGGAGAGGCAGGGATCCTGTGCTCTGTGAACACAGCACTATTTCGGCAACTTAGGAGTTTCACAGTTTGGGACCATCTAAGCAGGGCAGCATTCTCCTACAGGAACAGCGGCAGCTACAACAGTGGAGCCCAACAGAAGCCTGCGGGGAGTAAGCTGCACCCAAGAGTTAAGCTTGTTGGTGAATCAGTGAGGAATCCCTAGAACTTCCAAAAATACTTGAGGGGTCTGTGGTCCTGCCTGATGTGACGGAATCCTGAGTCAGCAAAATTTGGGTGTAAAAGTGACTCTATTCATAAGAAGACAGTGTTGATCCTTGAATAGTTAGGTTCCATATGTAACAAGATTTGGCACCAAAACATGGGCCCAATAACTGGCTTTAAGATATCATCCTAAGATATCCCTTTGTAGAATTCTAACCACACCTCAGATCAGCCAGGTGGACGGTACAGAGCTTTGAGGACGAGGTTGCATGATTGCCTCTGTGTTGGTTAAAAGCAACATTAACTGATTAAGCATTTAGACTTGCTGAGAGTAGAATAGTTTACCGACTTAGATGTGCCCTCACCTCGTTCTGTCAAGAAGCTGAGGGGGCTCAGCAAAATTATCTGCCCCCAGGGTACCTCTATGCATCAATTTTCAGGTAAATATTAATGTACCTTGACTCACAATAGCATCATCTACATTTTACATGACCAAGTTGAATTTTTCTGGAATCAAAAAAAAGCATCCAATATTGTATAACAGCTTTTGTGCCATTCTAATATTCTGTTATCAAACATACCACTAATGACCAAAAAGTGTACTTACATAAACCTCACGGGGCAGGAATTACAAATTCATGTCGCATGGGTTTTAAAAGTTCATAAATTTAGTAACCAAGTAACCAAAATACTACAACGAAGAAAAGAAAACCAAATAGTCTAGAGTCTCATTCTGAAGCTTCTTTTTCAAGGAAAATTTCGACTTGCTCATCATTTTCCAAGTCTTCCCTGAATAATGATGCTGACATTTAGTGAGTTTTCTAACACACTACATGAGTCACAGTGGCACCTCAAGATGTACCCCTTAGGTGAGTCACAGTGGCACCCCAAGATGTACGCCTTAGGTGAGTCACAGTGGCACCTCAAGATGTACCCCTTAGGTGAGAACTGGACTTCATGAGGAGCGTCATAAAGTTTGCCTTAGGAAGCATTTGTGCTTGTGAAGCCCCACGTGGGTTGCTCCAGGAGCAGCTGAGCTCCAGCATCTGCATGGATGCGTAGGCCACAGGAGTTGCTTCTCTTCTCGAAGCCCTTGCAGTTTACCAGTTCTTGGCAGTAGCATCGTGACTTCTATGATGGCAATCTACTGGATGAGTGCAATGTTAGAATTGTTGTCACTGATTCTTCCTGTTTTGTTTTCTTCCTGCATTAAAGACTTGATAATATAAACACTGAGGGTCACATGTATGTTGTTCATGAGCTTTCGTCTTCAGTGTATACTGGGTAATAGCCACAAGAGCTTAGGGAAAGAGGTAATAGCCATCCTGGTGATTATGAAGAGACAATTCCCTGCTAGGTTGCACTGTGATAGCTACTGTTAACTGTGGCTGTACCTGTACAAGAAAGTGCAGTCATTTTATTGAAATTTGGTATTGTTTTAGCAAAATGTCTGTCAATTTTGGAGCTCAGTTTGGAACACAGCACATTTTTACCCACCTACGGAAATTAATGGTAATTATGCTTTTGACAAAAGCGAAGTCAGGTTTATTTTCAGAAAAGAATTACCCTTTTAAGACAGAGGAAGATGAACTCATTTAATCCTTACAACAACTCTAAGAGGTAGTAACTCTCCATCGTTAAATATTTATTTAGCACTTACTACGTTCAGGTACTCTCTGTGTATTAACTAACCTAGTCATTTCAAGAACTCTGGGTGAACACCATTGTCAACCCCTTTAATAATAAGGAAACTGAGGCACAGGGAGATTAAGTAGTCTGGCCAAACTAAAATTAAATGACGAGAATCTGTTTTATAAAACAAAGAGTGCCTACTGTAACATTTCTAACAACACCTACCAATTACTGAGTGCCAAGCAATTTAAATACAGTATCTCATTTAATTATTTCAACAACTCTGTAAAGCAGCTATTCTTACCCTAATTTTACAGATGAGAAAACTGGTGCATACAGAGGAGAAATAACCTGCCCCCCCAATCATATGGCTGGTTAGTGACAAAGCTGAGATTTGACTCTGCGGGTATCTAAACCTGTGCTTTTGACCAGGTCAGGGGTCCAGCACGGTAGAATTACAGGTGGGAAGGAGCGATGGCATTTTTGAGCTTAATAAAAGGGAGCATTAATTTTTTTTTAAGGCCACAAATATTTTACTATATTATACAGCTTCCAGTGTAGCAAATAACAGAAATAAAGGTAAATAATACCTTGGAAATTGGTCTCTATATCATAGCCAATGGTACAACAACATAAGAAACACAAGGGAGGTTTTCTAATGCTTTTTATGACTATATTTATAACACTTAAAAGCAGTTCAAACTGAGATGAAATGCATAGAAAAATTTAGGGCTAACAAATGCCACCCTTTCTCTGCCTTGTTTGTAATACAGTGCGCATGTGCCCCGCTGTGGCTTCCATTGAACCACAAATGACAGGTTTGTCATTCCCTGTAACGGCTTACTAAGGGAAGTTATGGAATTCCTTCTCTGATTCTACAAACAGTTTTTCATCTGATAGGGTGGCTTAATAGTGGTCCTTTCTGAAATTAGATGGATTGACTAGATGACCTTTCCAAGTTTCTCCGAATCCTCAAATATGAGGTAGGTATGCCAATAACACAAACCTTCAAAAAAAAAAAACGTAAAGGAATGCTTGCTAAAATAATAATCAAGAAATTCGATTCTACATAGGAGGGTAAGTCACAATGAAAGCTGACATACTGTGTCAAATATTCTCAGAATAGAATATGTTTGAAAGTTCTAGAATGACATTTTGTGCAATGGAGAAATTTTATGGTTAGAAATAATTTTATTCAAATGTACACAGTTATAACTACCATCAAATAGTGTAAAATATACTCAAAGAATTAACTAGAATGGGTGCTTTAAAGACGATCATAAAATATCACAAGAGCACAATGGTAGTAATAAGATCATGGGAGAAAACTGAACCTTTTATAAGGTCTGTACAGCTTCACATACTCATAACTTTAACATAATAATAATAATGGCAAGAGGACTCTCAGTATTTCCCATGTACCATCATGACAGCAAAACGATTTTCCTGAGTTATCTCATTTATCCTCATCAACCCTCTAAAGTTAATATGTCAATTCCATTTTACCAGGGAGGAAACTCAAACTGAGAAAGGTAGGTTATTTGTCCAAACTCACACAGCCAATAAGTACTGGGTCTGGGTTTAAAGTTTAAACCCACCAGTCCCAGCGCCAGAACCCAAGCCCTCAATCACTGTGCCATGCTTCCTCCAGAGGACAAAACTTGTTCCTCACCATCAAGAATAAAGTAGATTTTTAAGATGCTAATATGAAGTCAAATGGCCAAGAAGGAAGAGAAGCAAAAACCTTTGATTACAACCCACCTTATTTGTGGCTGATTTCCCCAGTTCCCTTTGGGCTCTCCTACCTACCGTGGGGAGTCCGCAAGTCGAGACGACAGACTGTAAAACTGTGTTCACATCCCTACACATTCCAACTGTTTTGTTACTCGTGTACATGGCCATTTCAGAAATTCCTAGGTAGTCTGGCATACTAAATGTCGATCACGATTTTCAGCTCTTAGAAACCCACTGTGTATTATTCTAGCCTCAAGTAAGACTTCAAAAATGTGGTCACTCTTGCTTACATTTTCTCTGGAAACTCAGAGAATAGAGGATCATAGAAAGCGTTTTAAGGTACATGATCTTTTTCTGTCCTCCTCAGCTTTCTCTGCTCGTGACTGATGAGAAGACACCATCCTACAGGCCACCGTGTATAAGAACAGAAAGAAATGGAGCTGAGTAACGTACAGCAGTTACCTTACAAATGCTACTGACTGCCTGACCTTTGCCATCCGTATCTAACGCTCTTCCACTTTCCAAGCGCAGTTCACAGATAAGGAGGCCGAGGGTACCACCAGAGAATTACTGAAAATATAAGCATGCAAGTGACTTTTAAAATTAAAATACTTTATTAAAATGAAGTGCATCCTATCCAATAACTTTATATGTATGAAAAGATATATAAAGTTATTGGATAGGATGTATTTCATTAGTCTCTGCTTTTAAAAGCTTTCAACAACAGGTCTGCTGCTAGTCCTGGGGACAGGGCCCCACTGAGAACCCTTTTTTCCAGAAGAGGAATCTGTTCCCGGACTGTGGGGTGGGTCCTGAAATGTTCTACCACATTTTCCTGAATGAGGTTCCACATCCAAACTTTCTGCTGCTTCTGTCTCTTGGCAGTCAGCTCCCCACTGGCAAGCATCACATCCTGGAATTCTTTCATTGTATCCCACATTTCAGTGATCCCCTCTCCACTTCTGGCAGAAATACGAATTACCTGTTGAAAAGGGAAGAACCAGAACTATTTTACTTAAAACGATAGGAAACATTGTCATGGGGACTCTGGCATTTGCCAATTAAGTCTTACAGTTTATGGCAATAGGTAGGCGACAAAAATGAGACATTTTATCATCGTGTCAAAGTAGACACGCTGAGAAATATACTAAGGTAACTTACTAAGGTTACTGAGTGCGAAGCAGAAATAAGACACTGATCCAAGGTCGTATCTTTTAGCTCAGAGGTTTATTTTGACTGGGGATTGCTCGAATGGTCTTCAGAGACCACAGGGATGAACTGGGAAATGGTCACTAGGATGAGAAGGGCAATGCTACGTAGGTTTCCCTGAGGCCTGAGAGCCAGAAAATGAAACCGAGCTGAGAGAATAGCCCCGTTCCCTCCGTCAAATTGCCTGGTTCAGCAGGTGCTATGAGCATGGGTATCTGCATGGACTAGACAGCTCCAGACGCAGCACAGACAACGTGCCGGGAGCCGACAGCAAGAAGTGTCATCGTTGTTCTCGTTATAGTGATTATAGGTTACTCTTTAATAACACAGGGCCCTGCTACAGATAAAATGTCCGCATCAGTATTACTGCATCACTTACTACAGGTTTTTTTTTTTTCCTTATCGAAAACATCACCCGACAACCATAATGGGAAGGAAAGTTACCACATCAAAAGCCTGTTCTCTCCTACTCAAACTCTAACCTAGATAGTCAAGTCATTAATTGCGCCATAATCTTCAGGATGGTTCCTTGCAGAATGGATTTGTCATCACATCCAAATGGCTAGAGCCAAGCGTTAAGCAATCAAATGTATCGCCTCACATCTAGTTTTTGGCATCTAGTGGTTGAAGGATTATACTTAAAATCATAACTACACACTCTGTGGCTTTGCCATAATTTAAAAAATTATAATCTCACCTACGAGCAAGGATTGATTATATGTCTAGCTTGGGACTCATATCCTCTCTTCTAACGGGCAAAGTCCACTCAGGGTGAAAACTGTAGAACAGAATGCAGGCTGACCTTTGGTCTCCAGACTCCTGAACGCCTGCGGAGTAATTTCAGCGCGCTCACATACTCTGCTTGTATCCTTCGAGCTGGCACGACCAAGTCTCCATCAGATTTGGTTATAGCCACCAGATCTGCCATCTCAATTATACCTCTTTTAATACCCTGGTGAGAAAAAGAAAAGAAAGTGATTCATCTGAAACATTTCATGCCATCAAAAATGGGACACCAGTTACTGCTAAGGCTTTGAGAGTCATACGCTCTAACTTTTTCTCTGCACCCTCCCAAGCCCTGGGTCCTAGGAATCACAATTATTGACAGAAATCACTCAAAAGCACTGACTCTTGGGATTATGGAAGTCATCTGTAATATCTCTTTCAAATTTGGAGACTAACACGCTGAAATACATTCAGAATTAGAGTAAATATATCATCCAGACACAATATGATTGAATGGCAGGAGACAGTTCACACTGCCTCATGACAGATTCCACTTCTCGGGAGCTAACCCTGCAGGATGCAAAACCATCCATCATTCAGGTGCTTAAAAAAGAAAACACCTACGTCACTAACATGTTCATTTCCAGAAAGAGTCTTTGAAGTTTTCCTTAAATGTATGTAGCATTTTTTTTTGATTTGCATTTGAGGAAAAAAATAACCTGATGGCTAAAAACGCCTCAATCTCTTGATTTAAATTATGTTGCGTGAAAACACTAGAAAAATCCTAAGGCCAAACCTTATTTGGAAAATGAAGATTCTGCTATCTAAGATTAAAATTTCTTTTCAAATATTTTAAAACGTAACTTTCAGTGGTTAAATTCTAATAGTTAATGTTTCTAAACTGCAGCATCCAGAGTCTGATGTCACTAGTTTTTCAGAATTTTTCAACTGAAGGGGAGGTGTTGTGTAATATAGAATTTGGAGGCTTCGCTGGTGGCGCGGTGGTTAAGAATCTGCCTGCCAATGCAGGCGACACGGGTTCAAGCCCTGGTCTGGGAAGGCCCCTCATGCCGCGGAGCCACTAAGCCCGTGCACCACAACTACTGAGCCTGCGCTCTAGAGCCTGTGTGCCACAACTACCGAAGCCTAGAGCCTGTGCTCAGCAACAAGAGAAGCCACCGCAATGAGAAGCCCGCGCACCACAATGAAGAGTAGTCCCTGCTCGTCACAACTAGAGAAAGCCCGTGTGCAGCAACGAAGACCCAACGCAGCCAAAAATGAATAAATAAATAAATAAAAATTAAAAAAAAAAAAAAAGCATTTATCTGGTCTTTGTCCCAAGGTTCCTGGGAGGAAACTGCTAAATCCTTGGAGTTTCCTGAGTGATAGCAGTGACTTTGTTGTTCGCCATGGGTGCCTGGGACCATGCCTGGGACCATGCCTGGGTTTATGCACGATCACTCAGAATGGGGGCTGAGCACACACCAGTAGAACCAACCACGTGATTAGAGGGTTGGGTCTTTGAGCCACACACTAGCAGCCTGACCTCCTCTGGGGAGGGCGGGGGCTGGAGACTGACTTCAATCATGTGGATAGTGATTTGGTCAATCATGCCTACATAATAAAACCCCAACAAAAGCTGCAGACACTGAAGCTCAGGAGAACTCCTTGGCTGGTGAATACACATGCATGTGCCAGGAGGGAAATGTGTCCTGAGGACACAGAAGTTTCGAGTTTGGGACCCTTCCAGACCTCTCTCTCTGTGTCTCTTCATTTGGCTGGCCCTGATTTTCATCCTTCATAATAACACTCTAGCTGGTACCGCAGTGCTTTCCTGAATTCCGTGAGTCATCCTAGTGAACTGTCGCACCTGAGGGGTAAGTGGGAACCCGCACATCTGCGGGTTCCCACAGAGGCACGGGTGACTTGGGAACCCCCGGGCCTGCTGCTTGCGTCCGGAGTGAAAGCAGTCTTGGGAGGATGATGCCCTCAGCCTGTGCAGGCTGTGCTAAGTCCAGGGAGTTAATGCCAGACTGCGCTGCAGGAGGAAAGGAAGAACCCTTTCTACAGTGTATAAACTACGACAGTGGGATCCCAGTTAAAAGCAAAGGAATATCTCATGAGGACCTTTCAACCAGCTGTAGCACAAACACCCATGTAACAGTGGTCTCTTGGCTGGAGCTATCCCCCATGTTACAGGTGGAAAGACTAAGCTGTGTCATTAGCTCAAGGTCATAAGTTCTACTACTATAAGTTGGAAAAAAAAAATAGAGAGTTTGCCTTTGACTCGAGTATTTTAGCCAACATGAATGATGTTTCTTTCCCTACGCTAATATCAACTTAATTTACAAAAAACCCACAACATGGGGAATTTGTACTTTCAGAGATGTACACTTTGTGTTTCGGGGGGTGAAAAAGTCAAAATAATTACCTGCAATTCATCTCCTCCTGCTGGTGGCAGTAGTAAAACAAACATGTCAACCATGTCGGCAACAGCAAACTCCGACTGCCCCACACCTGGAATTTTAAATCACGCGTGTATACTGAAACATTCACGGGAATTTGACCTCCTCGCCTCCCCTGACCACCACCTCCGCTCCAGTTCATCTGCTCATACTTGCCATCACGCACTCGACCTGACCCCGCTCTAACCACCACCTCTGAACAATGTATTAAACGCCGCTGCCTCGCCTGAAGAGCAAAGCTGGGGTCCTCCCCACCTCTGTCCAGCCCCCGCTCCCACCAGCGCGGTCTCTGACCGAGTGGAGAACGTGAAGACCTGCGCTCTCCCCTCACTCTCGCTGCTCTTTCTCGGCTCCCCTTTCGTGGGTGAGCAGCTTGAGCACCTGATTCTAACCTGAGACCATGTCTGGCAGCTTCCTTACCTTCTTATCCCTCTATCACCCTGCAAAGCCCACCCGTGGATCAGTCCTACTGCCCGTGTCTCTCCTCCATTAAGTGTCCTGGAGAAATCCCTCAGCTGTGTGGACAGGCGCCACCGGAGGGTCATGGGCTCCAACATCGGCTACATCTTCCTCTTGGTACAGGAAAAGCGATGCCCCTGAACGCCTTCGGGCAGCTTCCTTCCTGTTTCCCACAGTGGCTACTACAGACGTTCACTGTCCCATAATCTCCCCACATGACAATGATTGATGACCGCGGCACCTGCTTCACGACCAAACAGAGGCAAGGACATCCTCAGCCTCCCCCCACAACCCCACAGAGAAGCAGAAACAACACACACTCCGCCCTGCTGCCTCCTCGCCGGGCCCAGTGTCAGAAGCATCGACTGAAGACTGGCCTCTCCTTCCTTCCCACCTCCCCTGGGCTCTGGCTCTGCTTTATCTCCAACCTCCCCTTGTCTACAGGCTCCCGTCCCTCCCCTCAAACATCCCATGAGTTGGGCTCAAGTCTTTCTCATTTGAAAACCAAACACAACCAGAAAATAAGAAGACAAAAACTCCCAAACTCCTGCCCTCATCACCGCGTTTCTCACTTCCTCTTGATAGCTAAATGTCTGGAAAAAGGCAACTTATGCCCACTGTCCTCACGCGACTACTTCACATTAACCGCAATCCACTTAAATCTGACTTCCACATGCCCCACTCCACTAAACCTCCTCTCCAACTCTCTCCTTCCTTGGTGGGGCAGAGACTTCTGGTTGCCCACGCAATGTTCATCTTTCCCTATTTCCTTCCCCCAGGTTCACCAGGGGCATCAGTGTCCCAGGTGAAAGACCACATCACCAGACCCCCCAGAGACCCCCCACATCACCAGTCAGCCAGAGATGTTAATGTGTGAAAGCAAAAGTCACTAGATGGCGTTTCCAGGAGAGTTCTTTCAAGAGGGCAAAGCCAGCCAGGAGGTATACTGCTTCCAACCCCTTCCCCTTCCTTATTCCCCCTTCTTCCTTCCTTCTACCTGGAACAGGGAGGTGAGTTAGAGCTTCATCAGCTGTCTTTTATCCATGGGCAACCTTGAGGCTGGAAACTAAGTGCTAAGAATGGAGAGCAGGGAGAGCCCCCAGGGGCGCTGTAGAACCACCACGCCCTCTGGGCCTGCCTGCCTCCAGGCTTCTTTTATTTACAAAAAACACAAATACACAAACAAACAAAACCCACCCTCTTCCTTGTTTGAGTCAGAGATAATCTGAGTCTCTGAAACATGCAGCCAAACACAACTTTCCATTAATATGTGTAATTTTATGGTCCTCTTCCCCATTGATTCTCCTACCACTACTCAGGCAACTTTTCCTCCATCTGCCCTTAGACGAGGGACTCTTGGACTCTAGCCCATGTCTTCACTCCCTGCCTTCGTGCTCCACGCTCTAAGGATCCTGCGCAAAATGCAGTGCCCTGACTGGGCCACATTCGCTCACTCCTGTGTGTTTCGGTCAAGGCCCCTTAGCCCATACTTTCCTTAACTCCAACCCTCCCTTCAAAACTGAGTTCAGGGGCTTCCCTGGTGGCGCAGTGGTTAAGAATCCGACTGCCAATGCAGGGGACACAGGTTCGAGCCCTGGTCCGGGAACATCCCACATGCCGTGGAGCAAATAAGCCCATACGCCACAACTACTGAAGCCTGCGCACCTAGAGCCCGTGCTCCGCAACAAGAGAAGCCACTGAAATGAGAAGCCTGCTCACCGCAACGAAGAGTAGCCCCCGCTCGCCACATACTAGAGAAAGCCCGTGCGCAGCAACAAAGACCCAATGCAGCCAAAAAAAAAAAAAAAAAAAAAAAAACTGAGTTCAACTGTCACCTCCTCCCTGAAGTCTTCCCTGATCCCCCAAATCTGAATCAGGTTGTGTCACAAACATTGATCACACAGTAATATAACAAATTGTCTCTCCACGGGAATGTGAAGTTCTTGGGGTTTCCTTTTCAGTATCTTCATTGTGTGTAACCACGTGCTAGGGATAATAAAGGCAAAATAAAACATGAGGTGCCCAACTACGCTAATCTTCTCAGTGAATACTGCAGACATATGACTCTGCTTAAATAAAATGGGTGTTATGTTAGTGTTTCCATAGGTCATCCTAATGCTGACAGTTTCTACAGCACTGAAAACATACCACCTTGTATAACAGTTATCCAGACACAGGGCTCACCTTTCTTTTCTTTAAGGGTAAGGATTATAGTCTATATACTCATATCTCCTACAGAGTCTGAGATAGCTTATATTTAATTACCTCTTTAGTAAGTATCTGCTGAATGAACAAAATGAAATTAGCCGTCATTCATCTTTATACAGCTTTCATTTTAATAGTATTTTATTGTTATAGAATAGAAAATCACACTCACCCACGGTTTCAATAAGAATTATGTCATATCCACCTCCTTCGCACAACAGAACAGCTTCGTTTGTAGTCCTTGTCACACCTCCTAAAGTACCTCTAGTAGGAGATGGCCTGATGTATGCATTCATATCTCTTGATAACTCAGTCATTCGGGTTTTATCACCTAAGAGTGATCCTAAAACACACAGTTACATTTTATAATCATGGAACACCTATAAGGGCCAATTATCAATCAGCCAATTCCTAGGGGAAATGCTTCAGGACATTTCTCCCCAAACCTCAAATTGTATTTCATATTATTAAGCTTTTTTCCAACACCATGTATGTAATGATGCCAAATTAATCTATTTAATGTTTTAAGCCCCTCAACACCTATAATGGCTCCCACTGACTAGAGGTTCAAATCTAGATTCTTCAGTCTTGCATTGGAGGCCCTCAGAATGTAGCCTACCTTACCTGTCCAATTTCAGCTTCACTAATCCCCAAATCAATCTTCCATTCCAGTTGGGGTGGTTTCTTTACTGTCCTCTTAACGTTGCTGTGTTTATGGTTCTCAGCTGGGAGTGATTTTTTTTCCCCCAGAGGATACTTAGCAATGTGTAGAGATATTTGTACTTGTCACAACTGGAGGGAAGGGTGTTCCTGGCGTCTGGTAGGTAGAGATCAAGGATACTGCTAAGCATCCTTCCATGTGCAGGACAGCTGCCCACAACAAAGAATGTCATTAGTGCCAAGGTTGAGAAACTCTGCTTTAACTGAGTTGCTTGTCTATAGGACCATGTCTTACATATTTTGTACACTGAATGCTTGTTCACAGTAGGCAATTAATGTAATGCCTGTGGAATAGAACCGTTGCTGTTTCCGTGTGTACTGCAGTATTCTGGCAAACACCAGTACCTGCAAATTCTAGAAGACTGAAAGCCCCGGAATTAGTGAAATTACCTTTACCTTCTCTCCTTTAGCCATGTAGTAACATCTGAAGGTGTAGTGCTGTTCTAACCTGAATTTTAATTTCTGCTCAAGAGCTAACCTTTCCAAAGCTGCTGCTAAACACTGAGGAGTCCCTTAAAGATACGATCGTTTCCCTGGTGATTCCAGTTTTGACTTCTCATAGGTTCTAATGCCCAGCATACACCTACCACAGAGCTCGACTACCTTATTTCCTGTACATAAAACTTTGTTCTAAAGTAATTTTCTGGGTGAAATCATCTCTGTGTAAGTCAACAGTCTGCCAAAGCTACACTTTAAATTATTATCCTACAGATCCTAACACACCGAACTAAAACATTTATGAAATTACTCTCCCATATAATTGTCTTTGCCAGTGAATCTAAAACTGGTGACTGCAGAGCCTTAGGGAGGTCTCCAAGCTCCCACTGCAGGGGGCCCGTGAGTCCAAAGCACAACAAGGATTGACTACAGGCTTCTCAAACTTCAATGGAATGCTATTTTCAAATGTATCTACTGTTAAAGTGAAAAGGTAAGAATGTCCTGTTTATCCTTGCACAGTTTTTTCTTTCAGAGTCTTTGTATTTTTACCTGAGAAAAGGACCTTCATTTTTGGTTTGAGAAAGGTTAGGAACCACATAGCTGTGTAACTTCCATCAGGTTATCTTATGTCACCATTTCCACTACTCTTATCTCAAACTATTATTTTCTTTCGCTATTGCAAGTATTCTAGAGTATTATGAAGGTGGGAGGAAAGTCTCTGCACCTGTGTGAAAATGAAGGCCACTATAAATAAATTCTTTGTTCAAGTGCTTACCTTTCACAAAGTTCTTAGACTATAAAAAAGGATAATACACTGACATGGATTTAATCTTGAACTTTGCGAGTATAAATTTTACTTTACGGTTAACCCTTTCATTATAGTGAATCAAAAACTGTGAATGTTCTCAGCTAAATTTCTCAATGGATGGTAACAGGAATTGTTGTCCACCTCTCTATTGACCTAAAGCCCCTGAAATATGATATTGTATTTATTTTTTAGCATTAAACCCACATGATATGAACCAAACCCTTCCACAAAACGCCCTGTATTTCCCCCTTCGCAACACACATTACATTGTAATGGCCTGCATGCACCTGTCTGTTTCCCTCGTGAGATAAAGCTCCATAAGGCCAAGAGAACTGCATCTTATTCAACATTAAACAACACAGTACCTTTTTTGTACAGGGCCTCGCCTACGATAGGTGCTGAAATACTTGTTAAATGAATAACTGTCATGTGAGGGGTAAGGGAAGAAAAGGCTTTCCTGAGTATTTATATAGTATGATTTATGTTGCCCTTAAATGATCCTTTGGGGAACTTAGTTTATTCATTTTATCTCTGATGAGCTGCGAGTTAAACTTTGAGTGACTGCATGACCTCAAATCAGTAATTGCCGAGCACTGTGTGCAACGTACTAGGCTAAGTGCTGCCAGGAACAGAGTATATCACATGGTCCCTCTAAGAGCTTTCTGTTTAACTGAACATGTAATATAAACAGGTGACAAGTTAAATAGAGCATGAAGATTTTGTTTAAGCTTGAGAAGAGACGTTACAATATGGGGAAATTACTAAGAAGCCATTTTCTGAACTGCGTAGGGGCTGACGGAGCCAGGAAAAACAATAGAAGGAAAAGGGGCTGAGCCCCAGGTATGATAGACAAAGGGGTGAAACTGACTTTTGATCATATGCAACTTCTGGCACCTGTTCTCCTACTTCTCTACGTACCCAGGCTACTCCTAGGTTACCTGTAAGCTAACCTCCCCTGGAGAACCCGATGCCCCAAACACCTCCCTCAGCCTCCACCTCACACCCACCACCTCCCTTCCTTCACTGAGACCAAACTCAGCCAGAGGTTAGAAGACACCCGTCTGTGCAGATTCCCCCTAAACTGCAACAGAGAGCCGGCTCCACTCCACAAGCCCCTCCTCTGCAATTTACGAAGCAGCAGCAATACTCACCACCGCTAGTACAAGAAGAAGGGTCCACAGCCAACACAGATAATTTGTGCCCTCTCTCAGTAAGCATTTTTCCAAAATATTCTATAAAGGTTGACTTCCCAGCACCAGGAGGCCCAGACAATCCTATGGTGGAGACAGACTTTGTAATTTAATGAAATAAATGAAATCAGCACCATGATGAGTTCTATTAAAATACCAGACTACCTTCTACTTCTCCTAATTTATTAAAACCATCGTTAATGTAGTTTAACACTTCCTAAAGCGGTAAACGAAAATCTACCTATTTATCTAGTCCCTGAAAAATAGGGATACAGGAGGGAGAGAAGTCAAAATTCCATATGTTCACCAGACTCACTTTTAAAAATTACAAAATGTGACTTGCCTTTTTAGTATAACGTAGAGCTTTTGGGGCAGACTTCATTGCCTATGTTGTTAATGTGCTGAACTTCTCCAACATCTGCCCACCTCTCATCATGATCAGTGATTATTCCACCCACCCCGATTCTGTCCATGCTATGTTCCCACTGGAAGAACAACTCATTACTCCAGAAATTCCCAGTGATTGAGAAAATAATTTTCTACTTATGAAATACAATTTTTTCATCTCACTCATAACTCAAAGAAAATAATATGAACTGAATCCTGAAAAAAAACTTTTTTTTTTAAAATCTTAAGAAAGGCAGGGAATTCCCCTACTTGGAGAGTTAGCAGAGCATGGCAGGCAAGAACACAAACTCTGGAGCCAGCCGGCCAGTTCTATTTCTAGCTCTACCTCTTATGAGCTGTGTAATCTTGGGCAAGTCACGTAATCATTCTGTACCTGAGTATATTCTGCCATAAAATGGACATAAGAGCACCTATTTCTTCAAGTTATTGTGAGGATCAGATGAGTGAATTTTGCAATATGTTTAGAATAGCACATGGCATCAAGAGATATATATGTTCAATAAAATCTATAAAATATAAGCACTTAATTGTAACTACATAAAGTATGTATGGCATATGGTATGCTTGGCGACATACCACAATCTTCAGGGCAGGTCTCTGTCTTAATGGGTGCTGAATAAACATTTGTTGCTTTTATTTACCATGGTGATAAAACAACTGCAACAAAGACTCAGGTTTATCTGGCCTCATAAGGTCCGGATGGAAGAAGCAGAATAGTGCTGCAAATTTATGAGTTGCTAGTTATGTATGAGTTGCTGGTTAACTCTAGGTATTTCTGGACATTTTCTCTTCAAAGATTCTCTACAGCCTAATAAGTAAACACTCTGTCATAACTGGAATTTCTCTTTGGGAATTTGCTATTTTGTCCACAATACATAAAGAGTATTAACACCCAGCGCAGTACTCTCAGAAAGAGAGTCCCCACAGTGAGGACAGAAGAATAAGGTGCGGGGGAAATGTGGACTAGTACAAACAGCAGTTGGTGAGCTCTTTTGGAAATTATCTTTAAAGCATTAGGCCCCATTACCCTAAAATCTAGGAGGTTTTAGGCCCCATACTGCAAATAAACTGAGACGTAAGTAATGCCAATCCACTTTTAAGTATATTTTCTCATTCCTCACACAATTTATGCACTTTGTCCACCATTTTAAGTTGTTTATAGTGCGAGGGTTGGTTGGAATCACCTAGTTTGCCATCATGAAAGGCGCTCGCTCCACCCAAAACTTGCTTAATTCCTTCTGGTCAATCACGTCTAGATTGTTCTATAATGCACAGCTTCGAAAATATAACAAGCTTATTTTCAATTACAGAAACAGGTCAACTGTTCAAGAGGTGAACACCTAATATTTTTAGACAGCAAATGAACATGGTGTCTCCTTTAAAAGGCATTTTGGTATTGAGCTGGCTGTGCTTAGTGCCAAGCCATTTCCAGAAACTCTAATAAACAAGTATCTGAGGGACCTCCCTGGTGGTGCAGTGGTTGAGAATCCACCTGCCAATGCAGGGGACACGGGTTCGTGCCCTGGTCCGGGAAGATCCCACATGCCGCGGAGCAACTAAGCCCGTGCGCCACAACTACTAAGCCTGCGCTCTAGGGCCCGCGAGCCACAACTACTGAGCCTGCATACCACAACTACTGAGCCCGCGTGCCTAGAGCCAGTGCTCCACAAGAGAAGCCACCGCAATGAGAAGCCCGCGCACCGCAACGAAGAGGGGCCCCCGCTCGCCGCAACTAGAGAAAGCCCGCGCGCAGCAACAAAGACCCAACGCAGCCAAAAGTAAATAAATAAATAAAATTTTTAAAAAAAAGTATCTGAAAGAAGTGAGACTTGCTTAGAGAAAAGACTAACGAAACACCTAAGAAGTAGAATTCTGAAATGTGATAAGGATAGTTATGGTTGCTATAACCACAACGGCAGGGAAGTCACTTTAGACCATTAAGCAGAAGTTCTACTGAGAGAAAGGAGTCAACTGGTGAACAGTTCTTCCTGCGCATGTTTCTGTTCTGGGAGCCACAGTGAGATCCCTGCCAAAAGAGGAATCTCACCTTATTCTCTTAAAATACAGAGCCTTCGTTCAAATGGCCATTGCATTTCCCACCACGTAACAAGACTAATATTTACAAAGAAAAGGCATTCAAAATTCATTCCAAAATTCTGCAAGGACAAAAAAATCCTAAAAAAGCTATTTAGACTTATTTTAAAAGAGGAGAGAATTTAGAAAAATATTTACTGGACAAAAAACAAAACAAAAAAACCCCCAAAAAACGAAGACTGACCCACTCGAAATGCTAATGGTTTTCCTTTATTTAATTTCTCTTGTTCTCTGTGGCGGACTAACACTTTCTGAAGAAGCACCTGGGCTAGCTCTTTCTTCCTGTTGTGAGTTGATTCTATAAGAGTTATGGCCTCTGCCAAGCAGGCCCTTTGCCCTTGGATTAAACCAGTATAAAGCTCATCCACAAGCCTTTGTTCTTTATCAGAAAGTCCTTCTGTCTGTTCCTTTAAGGTTGTTTGTAGACATAATTTTCTTGTTAAAACATTTGACGGCAGCATCCGCTTTGCATGATGGAGTCCGAGAGAACTGAATGGCTGAGCACATGGGATTCCTGATCTGAGGTGAGTACTTGAGGGTAAGATGAAGTGGTAACGTCGGTAAAGTGTTCTTAAGAGGACTTTAAGGAAGTCCCGATGAGGATGTTGGAGCAGCATGGGAATATTCATTTTGCTTGTAACTGAAGAAATGGCTGGACGTTTTTTGGTTCAGTGCAATTCGTGACTCCCTAAGAGAAAGAAAAACATATTTTGCCAGTTCAACATGCAACTAATATACTGAAGTAGTAAAACTGCAAGCTTAGTGTTCTCCCTAGATTCTAAAACACACATAATCAGGGGTTTGGGTTGTACAGAGGCATGAAAGTTTCTTCCCAAACTTAAGAGCGAGGACTCCTTCCTTGCCCACAGTTAATATTCAGAGTAACCCAAATCATGAAACTACCGCTCTGCTGTGAAGTCCAGTACACATTAAAATTTTCTTTTAAACAAAAAACAAACATACCAAAAAAAAAAAAAACCCAATAGAGTAGAAATTCTATGTCATGATTATTTTCTTCCGTCTACAAACCTTACATCCATCATAAGGATTTCCTCAGATCGAATATACACTATTCCGAAGCTCATTCAAAAGGTTAAAAAAAAATCCCTCTGATGCTGGCCTTTTATTCATCTCCATAAAAGAAAGGTGATTAGTAAGGCAGGCATTCAGGCAAAAGTTTAGATCCACGTATGTATTCAATAGACTCACCTGGCACACAGATATACACAAAGAATGGCCTAACATAAGCACACAAGCCACCACCACAAGCCTTCGTGTGAAATGAACCGTGAGGACTGTCTGGAACCTGATCCAGGGCATCTCAAAGTACGGTCAGAACCACCTTGGTGCGTATTAAAAATGCTTATCCCGGGGCTTCCCTGGTGGCGCAGTGGTTGGGAGTCCGCCTGCCGATGCGGGGGACAAGGGTTCGTGCTCCGGTCCGGGAAGATCCCACATGCCGCGGAGCGGCTGGGCCCGTGGGCCATGGCCGTTGAGCCTGCGCATCCGGAGCCTGTGCTCTGCAGCGGGAGAGGCCACAACAGTGAGAGGCCCGCGTGCCGCAAAAAAAAAAAAAATGCTTATCCCCAGCCCCAGGAATCAGAATCTCCGTGGGTAAGCACACTAAAGTCTGAGCCACTATGGGATTGGATGAGGACCCTTCACTTAGATTTACTGATATTCTCCGCTTCACACTGTATTAGACAACGAAGGCTGACAGGGTCCACTGAGACTCAGGAGAGTGTGGAGGTTATGAGCCAGGGCCACTCTGCGTCTCTGCCACTTAAGCCATCGTGTCCTTGGGCAAGTTACTTAACCACTCTGTGCCTCAGCTTCCCCTTGAGTTAAGAGAATAGAGAAGAGACTAGGAAAGCTAGGACACAATGAGTTAATTCATATAAAAGGCTGGGAACAGTGCCTAGAACATAGTAAGAGCTCAATAAACATTAGCTCTTAATACTACGACACCAATTTATAAAACTTTAGTAAAAATTAGGTCATAGACCTAGCTTCCAGTGGCAAGCTAAAATTTACAGACAAACAATACCTAACACCTACCAAGTCTGCATTTATGATTATTTGAAATTTTTGGTTTTCAAGTACCTTGTAGCACATGAAATAAATTACCTTGTGGCTCCCAAGTCCCTCTCTAAATTGTGTTCCAAGGCCAGCACAAAATTAAGTTTAGCTAAATAATGTTTTATTAGGAAAAAGAAGAAACATTTTAAGATTTTTTTATTGTTAGAAATATAACTGCTCATCATTTTACTGTTAGTCTTCTAAAAGGACAATTTATTTTAAAATGTGTAAAAATGTTTCTAAAAAACAATTTAAAAACATCCACTACCGCCCTTCACATAAACACACAAAAAGACATTTAAAACAAACAAAACAAAAAATTAAGAGGTGCTCTATTCTGGCTCTCTTTCGATACCACCTTTAAACACACTTCTTTCTCATACATACCACCACCACTGCCACCAGACTAGAAAGTGCACAGGCAAGGCTATTTTCTGAGCAGGTACTACCTTCCAGGTCCCAGGCTAGGTTGGTTACAAAAATAATAGCGATAATAGTGTCTTTGAGGGTGGTGACAGTGATATTTTATTATGTTCCAGTCACTGTACTATAAACTTCTGTATTAGTATTCTAAGGCTGCTGTAACAAATTAACCACAAACTCGGTGGATTAAAACAACAGAAATTTATCCTCTCATGGTTCTGGAGGCTGGAAGTCAGAAATCAATGTGTTAGCAGGATGTCACTCCCTCCAAAGGTTCTAGAAGGGGACTCTTCCCTGCAGGGGTCCTCAGCTCACGGCTGCAACACTCCAATCTCTGCCTGTCTTCACACGGCCTACCCTTTGTGTCTCTCCTCTGCGCAGCCATCTGTTGTTGAATTGGGACCATTCAGATAATCCAAGATGATCTCACCTCAAGATCCTTAACTTAATTACATCTGCAAAGACCCTTTTTCCAAATAAAGTCACATTCTCAAGTTCCAGGGATTAGCACGTGGACATATCTCTTTGGAGGCCACCATTCAATCCACTACACCTCCTTAGGTGGACAGCCTCCTTATCTTACCCTCAATGACGTAATCCCAGCACTTCAACAGCTCACAGAGTAATAAACACCGTGTCCAAAGAAAGAACAATGTGCTGTGGGAACAGACAAGGTTACAGAAACTAACTCTCCTGTGGGAGGAGAGGGTTCAAGTCATGGAGGAGACTATGTCAGGGCTGGGTCCGAAAGGTTAAGCAAAGCTGAAGAAGGATGAGGCAGGCCTTCTAGGCTGAGGACATACTTGTACAGAGGCCGAGTTGGGACCTGGTCTCTTCCCTGCCATATCAGAGAAGGCTGAGTAATTCAGTGAAGCAGAAACCTGGCATACATACATATGGAACTAGTGATAAAAAATGAAGCCCAATCAGGATGTAAACTGAGGCCAAGGAAGTAGATGTTGTCTTGGTGGAGGAGAAACAACAGAGATCTTCAGGGATGGCAGTGACCTAATCAACTTTGGTGTTTAGGAGATAACACTAGGAGCAGCGGCAAGAAGTCGACTGACCAGATCCTGGTAACATACAGCCCAGCCTAGCAAAGACCCAAAAGAGATGATGGGGACCTGGGCCAAGGCAAGGCATTAAGGGACGGAGAGGAGAAGCCAGATTCAAGACCCTCTTGTCCACATTAGGATCCCCAAGGCTTGCCATGGAGCCTGGCGCATTGCAATTGTTCAAAAAAATACTAATCTGAACTTATTTCATTTCCCACTTGCTTGTCACTCAAGAGTTTATGAACCATTTTCAAATACTTTATTTCACTTTATTCTCCCAGACAATTCCATGAGGACAGTTGGATAGTTATTACTATTCTCATTTAATAAAGGGAAACCAAGAGTGAGTTAGGTGACTACAGTCATAACCAGTGGTAGGGCCGGGACTCAAACCCAGGTCTTTTGACTCTCTGTGGCATTTTGTCTGAATAAATTGCTTTAGAATAAAGGAGAGCTCCTTTGGCTAAGAGGGAAATAGATATTAGTAACTCTGCCCCTCCCAAAGTGGAGCAAAGAATGGATTCAATTTAAAATATGCCCTTTTATTAATCCCAGATCTTGGTGTCAACTCTAGATTCTCGTATAAAAAGAGGAGTGGTGTCATGCCACATTAAGGGAACACCAAATAACCCTCCACATTTGAGTATGGAATGATTATGGCAGGCTGTTTATCTTCATTTTGTTTCTTTTTCTTTCTCTCTCTTTTTTCCCCCCTTAGGCCAAGATGAAAAATTAGTTTACATTTTCTGTGCAAACCTTATCAGTAGGAGATCCCAATAATGTATTAGGTGACAGAACAGACCAAATTTCTAAAACTTTTAAATGTTTTCTTGCTCCACAGGATAATTCACACCTGACAACGAAGTGCACAACACAGTTAAACTCATTTTAACCACATCAACCAGATTTTAAAGGAGTTCGTAAATTTTTTAAAAGCCAGTATAACTCTGCCTTGTATGAACACCTTTCTGCCCTTATTTACATGTCGCAGGCAGAAGAGACTAAGTCTACTGGAGTGGCAAAGTCATGCAGGTAGGGAGAAGGCCTTCCCACCCGCTCATGTAACTAAGCAGCTTTTCCTGCTTTCTCACGGAAGGAAATCTAATAACCTGGCCAAAAATCAAATCAAACTGTTTTCGATGAATTTTCACAACTCTTAAGAGTATGGTTTCATCCTACAATTTTAAACTGAGCACTACCAAAATAAGAGAAATTTTGCAGCATTTACAACACACAGTAAGATACCTCAAAGCACTGCCATTCCTAATAAACCAGAATGTCAACTTATTAATATATAATGAAAAACATCAAGTAAGCAAAAATACTGAAATAGGTTGGGTAAGTACATCCCCTTCCCTGAGAGAGGGTTCATATGGACAGCAGCATTTTAAGGTGCTAGTTTTCCACATTTGTTTTCCTCCAAAATATCTTTTATATCCATTCCATTCTCTCCACCATCATGTCCACATTACTATAATGATTTTCAAACTCGCATCAAAGTCCATAGGAAGAAATACACTTACATCAGTCAACACACAGGCATATATATAACTAAAATAAAAGTTTCATAAAACACTATTTAACCCTATTACATGTGATATCCTCTAATACTCTTTTCTATTTTTTCTTAAAATGCAGATTGCAATCTACCAATAGGCAGAAACTACTATAGCCATTTCTATGGTCGTTATTAGCCATCTTCCTTCCATACTACCACTTATCCTCATAAAATGTAAATCTGACGATATTACTCCACTGCTTAAAACACTTTAAAAGTTCCCTCTATCTTATCTTAAAAAAATTGTTTTCTATGATTTACCTGTTCATTCATTCAGCAACTATTTATTGAGAATCTACCATATGCTAGGCACTCTGCTAAGGCCTTGGAATACACTCGTGTACAGGTCCAACATGGCTCCCAACACCATGAAGTTTACAATCCAGCCAAGACAGTCATTACATAAATCTTTCATACTCTTTATGAGTGCTCTTATCCACTTCTCCAACTTAACTCATCCCCCTCCTCCACTTTTACCATATTGCTGTAACTATTCTGATCTGCACAAAGGTTCCAGAAAAACCCACACTCTTTTATACATCTTGGTCATTGTCCGTGATGTTCCTTCTGATTGGAATGCCTTAATCATCTCACAAATTCCTCCTCAGCTGTCAAGACCAACTCAAGAGTCTCCTCCTCTATAGACAGTTCCCTGGCCTCCTTTCTATACCCCTTCAGTCAGCATTTCTATCTCCTGTCATCATGTACTGGTCACATCCCTCTATTACAGTGCTAATCACATCGTTTTGTGACCATTTTTTAAGATGTCAGTCTTGCCTAGACCGAGTTATCGTTGGATCCACAGCATAAGTTTATGGCTCACAGAATAAATGAATGAATGTATGCTATAGTTTTGTATGGGTCAGTAACTCCATTATGCTGATTACTCAGTTGATCAGTGTTTGAAAACTTACATTTTTCTAGATTTCACAGTATAAATATACTTTTAGGACTTCCTTCTTAAAATCTATTTCAGTATATGGATGTTTGCCTTCATTAAAAATTTGCTCGGCAGCAGCCAGTCTGACTTGGAATATTTGTCTTGAAATTGATCCAATGAATATTCTCAATTTCAATAACTACTCTGGCAAGAAAAAGCATCCAGGATTTCCAAAATCAATACATTAGGTCAGTGTCTGCGGCGCCGCACAGTTCATACAGGCGAAGCAGTGTTACACCACGTGTTTCTATTCCTCAGTGCTAATCACTTCTGATGTGAAGATAAGTTGTCAGATGCCATTAATCTGGTTACCATCTCCCATCATCCCCACAGGAGGCTTTACTTTCTTCTTTTCAAATAATTTCAGGAAATTTTGGTAGAACAGAATGACTTTTTAAACAAGCGGCTTTTAAATAGGTCGCTGTTATGGCAGAGTAATACAGAACACATACTGAATTCGTGCAGGGAATATTCTAAAGTTCTCTGTCCACTTTACCTTTTATCACTCTCTGTTAAGACTATTTCCCAATTCCTACTTTTAGGTTTCAATCTTCTGAGGAAGTCTTGATTTTTCTAAATTCCATCACCAGTCAGTGTTCTGATTCATTTCCACTGCTACTACCCTAGTTCAAACCTGAACTAGTCTTAAGGGGCTCTGAGACTAGCTATGGGACCTGGGTAGTCTCTACTATTCTCCATATGAAAATATTAAGACTTACACATCAAGGTCAAAGTGAGTATGAAATGAAATTGCGTGCATGAGAGGGCCTGGCATCGACAGGTGTTCATCAACTTTAAGGAACCTTCTTTTCTCTCTTCCCCAGTCCTCCATCTTGGACGTCACAGCAAGACTCATACTGAACCATGAATGTGATCTCCTTACTAATCCACCTCAAATTCCTCCAATAGTTTCCCACACCCTAGGACAGTAGTTCTTAAAGTGTGCTCCCAAGACCAGTAGCATCTCCATCAACTGAGAACTGGTAAGAAGGGGATATTCTCAAGCCCCACCCCAGACCTTCGGAATCAGGAACTCTGAAGGTGGAGGCCAAGCCTGCCACCGTCTCACAAGCCTGCCAGGTGATTCTGATGTAAGCTCAAATTTGAGAACCAGTGCCGGAGGATAAAGTCCAGTCTGGTATTGAAGGGTTTACCAAAGCAGTTTTCCTCCATTTACTGTACTTGCCTTCTCAGACCCCCCCTAAGGAGAGTTTACTAATTATCTTCCAAACCTGCTGTTCACTTTCCCCACTGAGATTTTACTCACTCGTTACATCTTTCCCCTCCATGACACCTCTCCATTTCAACCCAGCTTAAACCCCAGTTTTCTTAAATCCCTTCCTATCAGTTTCCAGGAATTTCTTGCTCTTTTGATTCCAATTATTTCTGAGTACTCAGGTGATAATCTGCAGATGTCACAAACTCCCTGTTCCTGGCCCACAGAGGGTGTGTGAGTGCATAACTGCAGGTTGCCAACAATATTAAAAATCAAGAAAAAGCATAAAGAGAGAGATTTTTGGCCTGTGTTGGAGAAAATCATATCTGTGTATGAGGGACCCACATTCCCACATGGCAACAATCAGCTGAGGGGCACTCATTTCAAGCATTCACCAGCACTTTCCATGCCAAATAAAGGATTTTCGATATCTTCAAATATCTCAAGCTGTAACTTACATTTCTTACCATTATATAACTTTTCACGTTTCTTTGTCTCTCCTAATAGAATACAGCCCTTAAAGGAACTGAACTGTCTGGTTCTTATTACCTTGCACACAAAACAATATGAAGTTTTTACTACATAAAAGAACATTCTGGACATTGTAGACCCCAAAATGATTAGGAATCTGCACAGGCTTTCGGGAAACTTTTGGTTTTCTACCAACTTGGAAAAGCTATAGTAGTGTTTGTTTTCCAAAGTATATGTATTACGGCACAACTCTCAAGATAATTAAATTTTTTCAGGTCATTCTGGCTTAGATTGTCTTTCATTTTCTAATGATAAAAACAAATTATCTGAATACAGTATGTCTGCTGGAAGAGACCTAGTCCGCGCCCGGCACAGTATTTGACAGAACCTAGATGCTGTTTGTGACTTTCAGTTTGAACCCTATTTTTTTTTGGCACCCTATTTTTATATCCTGGATTTTATTCCATAAAAGATGAGTTTCAATTTCCCTCTTTGGCAGTAGCTAACCTGGACTATTATGCCTTTTTCCGACCCATCCTCTGGTTAACCATTAGGTTTGGCAGCGGCAAGGGACCAGCCACCTTACCAAAGCTGCCTTACTGTGGCACAACGGTAAACTCACAAGCCTGTCCAAAATGATGAAAATTTTAAAACGCTGTTTAAAGAGAATTTCCTTTCTAAGGAGAAAACCAACCTCTGAACCCATTTTGCTAACGCCTGCTTGTCCACACACTTCCCGCACCCCCGACATTATCCAACTCAATAATAGTCTCTTCTTCCTTCCGCCTCCCCAAATCCTCCAGGGGGCGCCGCGACGCCGACATGGGCTCCCCGACGACCCGAGGCGGGAACCCCGCCGGACTCCGGACGCCGCGCGCAACCCCCAGCCCCTACTCACCCACCCGCGACCACGGAAGTACAACCCAGCCCCGCCCCTCCCCGCCCCTTCCGCCGGGCCGATTCGCCCCGCCCCGCGCTCGCGGGCGCGCAGGCGCAGTGCCCACTGCCGGCGCGTGGGGCAAGAGGAGCGGCCGGGAACCGGGCGGCGGCGTGGGGTGTGGCCTGGGTCCCGGCGGGCTTGGCCGCGAGTTATGTGGCGGAGGGCCTGTGAGCCTTGAAGG
The DNA here is from genome assembly GCF_005190385.1 of Monodon monoceros. NCBI lineage: Eukaryota > Metazoa > Chordata > Mammalia > Artiodactyla > Monodontidae > Monodon > Monodon monoceros. Next base: position 24,778,986 of record NW_021703777.1, on the reverse strand, counting down.
CCTGCGGGCCTGCGGAGCGTAGGGAGGTCCGCGGGGCGCCGGGCAGCCGTCAAGGAAGTACAGCTGGGGAGGGCGCTTGACGGTGTTCACGCGTAGCTTTTGCTCTCCTCTAGCTCCAGATCGCCTCCGAAGGTCGAGGGTAATGTCCATCCTCTCCCGGGCTTGGCGCTCCGCGAAGCCCGGGAGATGGAGCCCGAGTCCAGCCCGGCCCCCGCATCCTGCGGCGGTCCAGAGACGCAGACCTCTTCCTAACTCTCCCTGGAAGCTAAGAAGTATGGGGTGAAGGGTGGGACATGGGGACGTTTGACAGTCTGGTGAAATTAAGGGAACTCAAACTCCGCAAAGCAATTTCCAACCTGTGGGAGTAAATGCTCAACGTTCTGTACAACTCAAACTTTTAAAGCATTGCGTGGTTTTAAACAGCGGAAGGGCTCGCAATTTTTTCTCTTAAAAGTTACCCATTTGTATTGATTAATATTTCGTGAGTTGTACCAAAAGCAAGGACTCATGCTCACCGCCCTTGGAAAGTCGTCAGAGGGGGAGAGGCTCTCGCCTGAAATGGAGGTGAAAACGAACATGCTTAATATTTGCTACCTCACTGCGGCTAAGAATGGTAACTCATTTTTTTGAAAAGCTGTTGAATCCTGTAATAAGTAGAAAAACCTGAGTTTGAGTTCCAGGACTTTTAGGAAAAACTGATGTCTCCCAAATGTTTGCTGTAGTGTAATAAAGACAGCATCATAAGGCAATAGCAAAGGATCAAATTACGGCGGATAGAAATAGTCATAAATGGGGGCTATATTATAATTAGTGCCTGGAGCCAAGCCCCCAGTCCCCACATATGATTTGCATAATTGCATGCATATGGGAGGGGTTAGGCATTCCTCAATTACTTGACATGAATTGGTTCTTACTGAATATGGAACAATAAAAAATGGATTAGTCTTCCTTAGCGTCTTTATTATTATTATTTAGGCTAAAAGACCGCCCACCACTTATATCCCAGAGTAATTGTAGACCCAAGAATAGTCAATTACAGAAAGTAAAACAGGCTGAGTGAAGCAGGGGGTCTGGTGGAAAGAACATGTAAGCACTCAGACCTGGTTTTAGGTCTCAGCTCCTGAACACAGTAAATAGAATAAGGATAGAACTTGGGAGAAGTTATTTCCTTTCTTTAAGCTTGGGGCTGCTCACCTGTACAATGTTTTGTGCGGTTTTTTTGGTATGTGTTAAACTTGATGAAAGCTGAGTTTGCATTACCTAAGGAAATGAAGTTTGTAATTTAAAAATGATTTACAATCCTTACCTGCTTTTTAACTTCAAACTCTTAAACATTTTTGTGCATTTCACTTTTTTTTTCCTTATCCAAGTGTTCTCTAAAGCATGTTCCTTGGAACATTAGTACTTTGCAAAAAGTTAATAGTTGCTTCGAGGAAAAAATTTCTAGCATCAATACTGAGGAAAACACAAATTATTGGAAGTACACTGATGTAGCATTCTTGCCAAAACGTTTAGCCTGAATCTGTGAGGAAACACTCAGTTAAGAATGTGATTTGTTTGGACTTTTCGATAATGTCAATATCATGAAAGACAACGGAAGACAGAAGGACTGATCTCCATTAATGGGCAACCATGATTTGGATAGGAATATGGATTTTTAAAAAGTTATATAGGACATTTTGTGGACAGTTGGGGAAATTTGAACATGGAAGCATAATAGATATGTTGTTAACTTAGATTTCTCAGGCATAATAATATTGTGATTATTAGAAAACGGCCTTTGTTCTTAGGAGATGCATGCTGAAGTATTTAGGGATGAGGTCATGATATCTGCAAACTGCTTTCACATAGTCCAGGCCAAAAAACAAAAAGTGTGTGTGCAGAGAGAAAATACGGCACTGTGTTAATTGTGGTTCTTTCTTTCAGATTTTCTATAGGTTTGAAATTTTTTAAGATTAAAAAGTTGGGAAAACTGTAGCTAGCAATTATCTTTTAAAAATGTTTTGGTTATGCTTATTTATAGGAAAATGCAAAATTCATTTATATACTAGTTTTCTTATAATCTGTAGGATTATAAATCTTATAAACTGTAGGAAGTCATTTGAAAAATGATCTCATTCTTCAAGGCATGATATTGAATCTGTACACTGAGGTCCATTTGCCAACCAAAGTAATGTTAACGTGTATCCGCCCTGCTCCATTATGTGTATTCTGCGTTAGAATTTTAGCATAAATGAATTCCTGTAATCTGTCAATTGTTTTGAAAATGTTCCTTTATTCCTACAAATATTTATTGAGTGACTACTATGTGCCAGGTGCTGTATTAGGTTCTGGAGATACAACTGTCATCAATACAGATAAAGCCCCTGGCCACATAGAGCTTATATTTAGGGAGCAAGAAAAAACCGAGTAAACAAGTAAATACATATCAAATGATTAAAAGTGCTATTTAGAATAATAAACTAGGGTTTAGGGGTTAGGGAGTGCCAGGTAAGGATGGGTATAGATTTTATAGAGGGTGCACAAAGAAGAAGGCCTCACTGAGAAGATGACGTTTGAGCAGAGACCTGAAGAAAGTAAGGAGTGAGTTGTGGATATCTAAGGAAAGCACATACTAAAAAAAGGGGACAGCTTGCTTGGCATGCTTAAAAGATAGTAAGGAGACCAGAGTGAATGGGTGATAGAAGCAAGAGGTAGAGCAACAGGAGATGAGGTCAGAGAGGTAACCAAGGCCAGATTATGTAATATGATTTCAGGGCGCTTTATCTTCCTTTCATAAGAGAGTTATCATCTGAGATAGATGTAGTGCTGTAGTGCTAGAACATAGTAACTGTTAGCTGTTATTACCAGATTCATTTTCTATTACTGTTGTAAAAAAATTACCATAAACTTAGGGGTTTAAAAGATCACAAATATATTAAAGTTCTGCAGGTTTGAAGTCCCACACATGTCTCACTGGGGTAAAAGCAAGATGTCAGCTGACTGCTTCCTTTCCAGAGGCTCTAGGAGAGAATCTGTTGCTTTGCTTTTTCCCAATTCTAGAGGCCACTTACATTCCTTGGCTTGGGGCCCCTTTCTTCCATCTTCAAAGCCAGTAACATTGGTCAAAGCATTTTAAGGATGTGGGTGATTAAATTAGGCCCACCCAGCTCATCTGTCCATCTCAAGGTTCTTAGCCTCAACCACATCTTCAAAGTCCCTTTTTCCTCATAAGGTAATTTATTCACAGATTCTCATGATTAGGGTGAGGACACCTTTGGGAGGGGCCGTTCTGCCTGCCCCAGTCTGCCCTCTGCCTCCCAAAGATTCACATCTGTTCACATGCAAAATCGATTCATCCCCTCTCTAAGTCCCTCAAATTTTCAACCCGTGACAGCTTCTCATCTAAATCTCAAAAATCCCAAGTATCATCTAAGTCTAAATTAGGTATAGGTGAGTATAATCCATGCTGGGGCAGATATCCCTTTCCATTGTAGATCTGTGAGACTAGGAAACGAGTTCTCAATGGTGGAGGAGGAGACCCAGGAGAGCGGTTATAACCATTCCCATTCAGAAAGGGAGAGAGTGGAAGGAAAAAAGGAGTCCCAGGCCCATACGATTTCAAATCCAGTCTGGCAGTCTCCATTAAGTTTCAAGGCCTAGGAATAATCCTCTGTGGCTCCTGGTTCTGGTCTCTGGGCGCAAGGCTTCATCCTCTGGGCACTGAGTATTAGGGCATGGATGTCTTTGAGGGGCTACTATTCTGCCTATGACAATCAATGTTATCGTTAGATTTAGTTTTATTTTTTTTACTAATCTTCATTTAGCAGTGGTTCTTCACATCTTAAGCTCCTCCACTAGCCCCAGTCAAGTGATGAATTACCTTTACAGAAATACACAATCAGTACCTGAGGAGCTCACCATTTTAAGGAACTTTATTGTATATCATTTCATGGTAAATGCAAATATGCCATCTGATTTCTCTTAGATGGAAAAGAATACACTCCCATTTTAATACATAGATCATATTTTTATATGCAGTTAATTTATTCTAGAATTATTGATTTCTTACAGGCCCAAAGGTACCTATATTATGTTTCATTTTATGCTATAGGCAAAGTTTTACAGCTTCTAAGGTCATAATTCTCGCCCTTTGAGGATGCTGGAAACCCGTTTCTGCCTCCCAGCAGGTGGCACCAAATCAATACTTGATAAGGTGCTGTAAAATCACTGTAATTTTCTCATCCTGGTAAACATTTTTCGATGTTGCAGACTGGCTTTTCCTAGCTAGAAGAGCAAAAAGAGTATTGCCAAATTATAAGAATTTATATCAGTTTATCAACTAGTTGGGACAGTATATTTATGTGACTAAATTTTCTTAGATTGTTATATTAATATTGTCCCTTGTCTCTCACAGAACCAAAAATCCATTTGTAAGCAATTTTGTTGGAATAATACTCAGTAATGCCCATATGTTATCTCCATAGATAAACAATACTAATTGTTTAGAGCCATGAATTGGCTGATATCCATCAACACAGCATAGTATTTTAAAATTTATGGGATACAGATAAAGTATTCTTAGAAGAAAAATTTATAGCATTTTCATTCCTTTATTAGAAAAGAAGAGTTAGTGATCTAAGCTGAGGTCAGCAAAATGATCCATGGGCCAGATCTGGGGCAGAGCCTGCTTTTGTACACCCTACAAAGCTCTTAACAAAATTAATCAAAAAATAGACAAATTACCAGAACATGGAATGAAAGATCCTATAGACATTAAAGCTCTGATTCTCTGTCAGAGCTGTTTTGTCCCCAAGAACATGTGGCAGTGTGTAGAGACATTTTTGGTTGTCGGACTGTCAGCATTCGGTGGGTAGAGGCCAGGCGTGCTGCTCGACATTCTACAGTGCACAGAGCAGTCTCCCCCAGCGACTTTCTCGCCCCAAATACCAATAGTACCGAGGTTGGAAAAGTCTAATTAAAATCATAAAAGGGGAATATTATTAACAAATTTAGGTCAGTATAATACGATAAGTTAGAATAAATGAACGAATTCCTTGAAGAACAAAATTTACCAAAACTGGCTAAGAATAAATAGAAAAGCTGAGTAGTTGTACATTTACTACAGAATCTGAATTCACAATTAAAAACCACTTAACAAAGAAAACTCCAGGCCCAGATGCCTTCAATGGTGAGTTCTTTCCACGTTTAAAGAACACATAATGTCAATCTTTTATAAACTCTTTGAGAAAATAGAATACTATCCACCAAATGTTGTAATGACTGCATAACCCTGATAGAAATATCTGACCAAGACATTAGAAGAAAAAAATCACAGATCACTATCACATCTATGAATATAAATGCAAAAATCCTATACAGAACGCTAGTAAATTGGACACAGCAATATAGAAAAAGGATAAAATACAATGGCTGGGTTTTTCCCAGCATGCAAGGTTTACCAAATCAAACAATGTAATTTAATGACATTGATAAAGGAGGAAAAAAATGTGATCATCTCAGTGGATTCAGGAAAAGCAATTTGATACTACTTCCATTTAATGACAGAAACAGTCACAAAATTAGAAATTAGAACTGAGTTCGTATTATGAAGATATCTACAGCTACTATAAGACCAATAGCTACTATCATGCTTGGTGGTGAATTAGTCAATCCTAGGATTAGGAAGGTGAGAATGTCTCCTCTCACCACTTCTATTCGACGGTGTATCAGAGGTCCTAGGTGGTACAATAGCAAAAATTAACAAAAATAATAGAAGGTATAAAGATTAGAAAAGAGTAAAACTTTCTATTTACAGTGGTCTACATAGAAAGTCTAATTTTTAAACTATTAATTGCCTTTAGATTAATAGATTTATCTAGGTTGTCTTTATTGTTTAATATTATTTTTTACATTTATTTATTTTATTTTTTTTGGCTGCATCGGGTCTTAGTTGCGGCACGTGGGCTTCTCTCTAGTTGCAGCGCGCGGTCTCCAGAGCGCGAGGGCTCTGTAGTTATGGCGCGCAGGCTTAGTTGCCCCATGGCATGTGGGATCTTAGTTCCCCCACCAGGGATCGAACCCAAGTCCCCTGCGTTGGAAGGCGGGTTCTTAACCACTGGACCACCAGGGAAGTCCCTAATTAATTGTCTTTAGATTAATAAGTTGTCCATGTAGAAAATCTTTTAAATCTACTAGAATTGGGCTTCCCTGGTGGTGCAGTGGTTGAGAGTCCGCCTGCCGATGCAGGGGACACGGGTTCATGCCCTGGTCTGGGAAGATCCCACATGCCGCGGTGCGGCTGGGCCCGTGAGCCATGGCCGCCGAGCCTGCGCGTCTGGATCCTGTGCTCCACAACGGGAGAGGCCACAGCAGTGAGAGGCCCGCCTACCGCAAAAAAAAAAAAAAAAACCTAGTAGAATTAATAATTGAAATTAGTGAGCTCATAGGATAAAAGATGAGTATATGAAAATCAACATTTCTATATATTAGCAAGCAGCAATTAAAAATGAAATTTTAAAATGTACCATTTATAATAGTATTATAAATACCTAGGAATAAATTCAATGAAAGGTATGCAAGAGCTATGCTCTGAAACTACAAAACATTGCTGAAATGAAAGAAGATCTAAGTAAATGAGGATATATACCATATACCATATTCATGCACACAAAACATATACCACATTCTGGGCAAAAACACATCTCAATTCATTCATAAGGATTCAAATCATGCAAAATTTGCTCTCTGTTCACAATGAAATAAAAATAGAAGTCAATAGTAGATTTCTGGAAAATTCCCAAATCTCAATAAACAAAGGCATACATTTTCGAGACTGCTTGCCTCAGAAGTTCACTGAATATCACACTGAAGATATTTTTCTGCTTTGCACAGCCAGTTGAATGACATAGGAATTGATTACGAACATATTAATGCCACATTCTAACCAACTGCACTAACCTGGCACCGCCCTGAGACTGGGTATGCTGGGAGCAGCGGCAGACGGCTGTTGCACACTAGAATACTGCACTGAAACAGAGTTACAGCATACTTAAAATTCATAAAAGTGTTCCATTTCTTGTTTTCTTTCCCTCACAGTCTGGAAATGCTGATGACAAATCTGGGAACAAGACTGTGGGTGTAGTTGACAAAACAGAAAATTTGTTCCTGGACAGCTTTTGATGAATTTAATAAGTAGAAAGATAATGAACATAGACTACATTTGCATAATGGCATAACAAAAACTTATTGAATGAGGCTGTCTGAGGAAACTACAGTTTGAAAACTGAATGTAAGATTATGGTTCTGGGGACTTCCTGGGGCACAGTGGTTAAGAGTCCGCCTGCCAGTGCAGGGGACATGGGTTCAAACCCTGATCCCGGAAGATCCCACATGCTGCGGAGCAACTAAGCCCGTGCGCCACAGCTACTGAGCCCGCGTGCCACAACTACTGAGCCCATGAGCCCACAACTACTGAAGCCCGTGTGCCTAGAGGATGCTCCGCAACAAGAGAAGCCACTGCAATGAGAAGCCGGTGCTCTGCAATGAAGAGTAGCCTCCGCTCGCCGCAACTAGAGAAAGCCCGTGCGAAACAGCAACAACGAAGACCCAACGCAGCCAAAAATAAATAAATAAATAAAATTTATTTAAAAAAAATAAAGATTCTGGTTCTGGCAAGATTTCCTATTCTATTCAATCATGATGCATTGTTTTAAGGTGGAGGGCGGAATACCCCACATACTTTATTCTCACTGATCTTAAGTATATTTTCATCCGATTTTTCTAATCAAATAATTAAAATTCATTTTTAATAGAAAAATGTCCAACATCCAGGTTTGTCCTAAGTGTATCTTTTCCAAGGATTTATAAAAGTAAACATTTCTCTTTAATAGAACTTTGAAAGGATTTGGGGCTATAAATCATTTTTAATATTTAAAAGTTTTTTCCCACCCTTAAAAAGGATTTTAAGTTACTCCCCCCGCCAATTGTTTATTTTGACTGTAAATTATGGTTAATTTAGACAGATAATTTTCAAATTTCACTTTGTAGGTAGAGTTTAGAAGACTTTTTTTTTTCACAAGTTCCCTTTTTTCTATAAAAGCATTTTTATTTAAATGTTTCTTTCAACATCAACATTTTGTGGCTTTTACCTTCATGCTACTTCTGATCATTCTAAAAATAATTATGCCATTTTGGTATAACTTTCTAAAAATCTCAGGGGAATTATTCTTTCCTGATACTCTTTCTATCCTGGGTTAGAATGTAAAAGGAAAACCAAATGTGATGGTTTGTTAACAGCTAATGATAGCTGATCTTATTGAACTGTTTGATGGCCATTGTGCTATTATAATAATAACTGCTTCTCTCAACATCCCTGTGAGGTAGATGCTCCTGGTATCCCCATACTCAGCAGTAAACTGAGGTTAAAGGCGATTAACCTGGCACACAAGTTCATATCATTATAAGTGGTTTGAACCAGGGTTTGAGCTCATGTCCTTGACTCCAGTATCCGCATGCTTAATCATTGGTGTTTATTAGCTCCCATTTTGCTGTGTATTTACTAAACTAACAGAATTATTCCAGATCCCCCAACTTATCATGACCTCTCTAATTTCAGTGTTATCTCTATGTAAGATGTGATATGGCATCCTGTCTCACTATATGTGGCAGATTTTCCAATGTGATACACAATTTCACCACATGATGGTGCCAATGAAGTGAGAAGCCATGTGATCCTAATATTTGACACTAGGCTCAGACCAAAATATAAATGTCAACAGAATGTAATTAAAGGTGTTAAAAAAAATAAGATTTTTTTTTAAAAAGCAGCCATAAAGAATTAGTCTAAAGTGTCTTTTTAAAACATAAGGAATGAAAAGATCACAACTATAAAAAGGGTAGGAGTAAATGACTCATAAAAGTTAAAAATAAAAAGATAAAAGATGAGCCTTTGTATTTATAAAGAAGTATGTGGGACAGATGTCAGAGGCTTCCCACAAGAAGGAAAACACCAAAAGAAATGAATTAAATGAGAGCAGGTGACTTACCAAAAAAAATAAGAAAGAAAGAAAGAGACCAGCTGTATAGTGATGGAGCTCCAGGGTCAAATGGATGCCTGTTCCAGTAAGATTCCACAGTAAGTGCAAATGGGTTAGCAAAATCCAGTGACTAAAAGATTTTAGAGAACCTTTAAATAGACATCACTACTTCCTTTTCCAACCAGGATAAGCATTACCATTTTTTCCCTGAAATATCAAAGATATAACCTACTGTGGAAGGAAGAAGCATTGCTTCTCAGAAATTTATTAAAGCAAATCCTTATACATTCTATTAATTACAGTGATTCTAGTGACTCTCAAAATGTGGTCTGGCACCATCAGCATTACCTGAAGTTATTAGAAATGTGAATTCTTTGCCCTGCCCCAGACTTACTGAATCAGTAACTCTGGGCAAGGGGCTCTCCAGGTGCTTCTGATGCACCTAAAGGTTCAAGGTCCACTGTATTACTGGAAAAAAAGAAAAGAAATTCATCAAAGCATTATTAACAATACAAAGATATTGAAAATGATAGTCTATCGTTAAAGGAATATTTAGTAAACAGTAGAATGTTATCGAGGCATTTAAACATGAGCTTGATGAACAGTTTTTAAGAATGGAAAATGCCTATGATATAATACTGGAAAAATCAGAATACAAAATTGATCTCAATTGTGTAAAAACAATTCTTGAAAACAATAGAAGGAAACAGGCAAAACTACTTAATAGCAGTTGCATTGGAGTGATGGGATTATATGTACCTTTTTTTTTTTTCCTGCTTCTTAATATTGCAGATGCTGTTTTCAAATTTTCTACGAGAAACCATTTTATTCCTATTAAATTCCTATTTTATTCCTATATTTTATCAATATAACGATTAAGGAAGAAATAGAGAGGGGGGACTTTCCAAAGTCAAAATACTAGTTAGAGATACCATTCTTGCCCATTTTTTCCCCTAAACATATGGTTGCTAGGAAAAGATGGACACAGTGACCATCCAAGGCATAAAGAAAAAACACAGTCGTCATGTTACCTACTGGAGAGACAAGACACAGAAAGACTATAGGTGACATGTATTCAACTGTGGCAAAGTTGATATGTATTTAGTTTGAAAGAGGTACAGGGAATAAAAATTTGACAGAGAAAATAATCTTGTTACAGACACTAACCATGTGCTTTACTCTTTCCAGTATCATTAGTGAAAATATTAAGTATTCTAAAGTAATGTAAAGGAAAATGTCTTCAAATTTAGAAAAGCATAGGCTTAAACATGTTATCCCTGAGCCGATTCATATTCTATACCTGTGTCATTTGAATTAATGACCTGACAAATCAAGTAGGAAAAAAAACCCTCAGATGACTATAATTTTAAAGATTGGTATCTATCTACCTGCCAACTCTCTGTTTATGTATATCTTGAATGTTAGACCCGATGTATCACTACTTCTTTTTGACAAGGATCTATAAAATATATGTTAAAATTGATATACATTAAGCCACAAAGAACTCAGTAAATTTTTTGAAAATCTGAAACTAAACAGGTCACCTTCTCTAAAAATAAAAAAATACAATCAAAATTAATAATAAATGGTCAGGGACTTTCCTGGTGGCACGGTGGTTAATAATCTGCCTGCCAGTACAGGGGACATGGGTTTGAGCCCTGGTCCGGGAAGATTCCACATGCCGTGGAGCAACTAAGCCCGTGAGCCACAACTACTGAACCAGCGTGCCACAACTACTGAAGCCCGTGCGCCTAAAGCCGGTGCTCCACAAGAGAAGCCACTGCAGTGAGAAGCCTGTGCACCTCAACGAAGAGCAGCCCCTGCTCGCCACAACTAGAGAAAGCCAGCACACAGCAACAAAGGCCCAACACAGCCAAAAAAAAGAAAAAAAAAAAAGATGGATTCAGAGAGCACATGTTTAAAAATAATAATAATAATAAATGGTCAAACAAGAAGGAAAAAAGCAATCCTTTGGAAACTGAGGAAGGAAATTATTCCAAATAAGTCTTAGAACAAAAATGAAATCAAAACTACATAGATCCTTTACAAAAGAAAGATATGAAATAATAAAACTAATAGGATGTATACAAAGATGAACTCAAAAACAAATTCATTATTAAATATTTTCAATATTTAAAAAAGCCTAAAAGTAAATGAACTAAGCATTCAAATCAATGTTAGAAAGAATTTTTTTTAAATGAGAAAGGAAATAAAGGTAAAACCAGAAATTAAAGAATTATGAAATAAAAACTATTAGAATTATAAATAGAACAAGAGTTATATATTTGGAGGAAAAATAATACAAAAATGCCCTGGGAATTTCTAATTAAGGAACACACACATGCAAGCACACATTAATATATTAGGAATGAGAAAGGGAATAGAAACACAGGTTGAATATAATTTTTTTTAATTATAAAAGACCTCCATTTCCCATAATGTGGAAGGCTACATTACTTAGACCAACCCTCCCAGCTGGAGGGAAGAACAACTTAAAATGATGGATAGCACATAAAAGCAAGTTCTTTAAAGCAACAGGCATTTGATGGGATCATAAGAAATTTCCAGGCCAAAATCTAAATAGAGAAGGGACCCCGGAAATATAAGCAGAGCACTTGACCTGCTTTTGCCTTAGGAACATTTGCTAAACCAGGGAAATTTTGGCTTTAGTAGCTTTGTAGAGCATGGAAAAAGAAATGAAAGCCAAGGGTTTACCCAAGGTGAAGATCTAAAAGGAGATCCTTACCCCATAAAGCCAAGATACCAAAGGGAAGGATGAGCCAGCAGTGAACATGCCCACTTCTGCAAGGAAAGTTGCCTTGGCTCTGACCAGAGCAGGGATGGGAAATAAAAACCATTTCTGAAAAGTTGTAACCATAAGAATGCTTCAGATCTACACTGATGGATCACAAAAACATAATATTTGTGAAAGAATCTAGATGTAAAATACTTTATGCTATATGATTTCATTTATATAAAGTTCAAAAATAAGCAAATTAAACTATAATTTATGGATATTACTTGGGTGGGAAAACTAAGAAAAAAAGTAGAAAGGTGATTTTTTTTAAAGTCAGTACAGTCTGCCCTCCATATCCATGGATTTCCAATACTTGGATTCAACCAATCTCAGATCAAAAATACTTGGAAAAAACATTCCAGAAAGTTTCAAAAAGCAAAGCAAAACTTGAATTAGCCATACAACTATTTACCTAGCATTTACATTGTATTAGGTATTATAAGGAGTCTAGAGGTGATTTAAAGCATACAGGAGGATGTGTGTAGGTTAATGTGCAAGTACTACACCATTTTATATAAAGGACTTGAGTATCTGAGTATTTTGGTATGTGTAGGGGTCCTAGAACCAATCCCCTGTGAATACTTAGGGACAACTTTATTATGGTTGCCTTTAGGAGTTGGAGGGGTTTGTGTTTGGGAAGAGGAATGAGGAAGGCTTCTGGGAATCTGAGAGCATTCTATTTCTTGACCTAAGTGGTGGTTATATGAGTAGTTACATCACTTTTTATTATTTATTAATCAGTACACATATATTTCATGTACTTTTCTATGTTTATATTATATTTCACAATAAAAATATTTCTTACTATACAGGTCATGTTTCTCTGACATTTCAATTCAGTTAAGCTGAGAGGGCAATAAAAAAGTAGTAGAGGGAATTCCCTGGTGGTCCAGGGGTTAGGACTCCACGCTTACACTGCAGGAGCATAGGTTTGATCCCTGGTTGGGGAACTAAGATCCCACAAACCACACAGCACAGCCAAAAAAAAAAGGAAAGAAAGTAGTAGAAAATTCCCATATGTTTGCAAAAAAATCACTGGAGAAAACGTTATAGTGAAAATTAGAATATACTTTGAAGTGAATAATACTCAAAATAGTACATAACAAAAAATGATGGGATGCAGATAAGCTGTACATAGAAGGAAATGTACTGCCTTAAATACTCAGTATAAGAAATGAAGAAAGGGTGAAGATTAATGAGTTATATACATCATCTCAAGAAGGCAGAAAAATACTAACAAAATAAATTCACAGAAAGTAGAAGGAAATAGTAAGAAGACAAGCATAAATAAGAAATAGAAAACAAACATACAATGAAGAGAAACAACAAAGGCAAAAGTTGGATCTTTGAAACGATTAATAAAATTCTAAACGTCTGAGGAGAGTGATCAAAAGCAAATAGATATGGCACAAATGATCAATACAACTAATATAAAATAGAATATAAGGGAGGTTAAAGATACTATACATAATAATTAGAGGGTATTGTGAACATTTTATCTGTTATGTCAACAGATTTGAAAATTTAAATGAAATAGATGAATACTTTAAAAATATAACCACAACTTACACAAGAAGAAATAGAAAACTTGAATAGTCCTATAACCATTGAAAAAACTGAACCAGAAGTCATATATATTCCCATTAAAAAAAAACAAACCTTCAAGCCCAGATGTTTTCATCAGTGAGTTTCAGCAAACAATCAGAAAAAAAAAATCCAATTTCACACAAACATTCCCAGAGAATAGAAAAGAGGGAAAACTCCCATACTAATTTTAATAGGCTACCATAACTTGGATATGAAAATCTACCAAAAACTTTTCAAGAAATGTATTTACAGGCTGGTCTGAAACATGAATTTAAATGCATCAATCGTAATTGAAACTAACATCAAATACAGCAATGTATAAAAAGTACAGTAATTCAAGACCAAGTTGAGGTTCTCTCAGAATGTAGATTTGGTTTTAATTAGAAAGTCAATTATTGTAATTCACCACATGACAATTCATAAGAGAGATACTGAAAGCCAACATAAAACTTAAGGCTTATTCCAGAAATACAAAGATATTTTAATGTTGACTATTAAAGCTACATCAGCTTGGTCACGTTAGGGAAGCATCTTATTCCTTGTTTACTATAAGTTTAAAAATATAATCAAGAATGAATGATAAATGTTATCAAATGTCTTACTTTTTACCTAAACAGATGGTCATATGGTTTTTCTCCAATGATCTATTTGATTTAACATCTTACATTGTATTTATAAGGTATAAATACTGACAAGGTGTGACCAAACTATTTTTATTTCCTGATGGTATTATTGTCTACCAAGAAAATTAATTTTAAAACTAACTATTAGTTAGAGAGTATCATCTGAGACTCTTGATAAACCTTAACAACATCAGGTTAGTCTTCATTCTTTCCCACAGGAACACATGGAGTTAATAAACTGTGACACATTCTTCAGTCACACTAAGATTTGCGTGTTCCTTCCCAGAAAATAAATTATACATAATGCAACACGAGAAGATCATTTAATGTTTAAAATATTCTTGTTAAAGATTTCATTTGTCTAGAAATTATGCTTCTTGCTATTTAACACTTATAGTTTAGGTATACAAGTTATAGCCCTAATGAGGTTAAAGTTGTTTTTGGAAATCACCGCTGAACATGTTTCACTGGTAAAAGTCTTGAGACTGAAGGTTACCTTGAGCACACAGGTTCTGACCCAGAGGACATAGTAACAGGGGTCGGCACAACCCCTTTTTGTGATGAGTAAGGCAGTGGTCCTAAGAAACCGCTTCTTCACAAGAGGACTGGAAGCAAGAAGGGGATTGTCTGAACGTGCTGATCGTATTTGATGAGGAACAAAAGGGGACCAGAATCCCTTGATTGGTCTCCATTTCTTGGTGTCATAAAATTTCCACACACTGTGACCAGATTTTAGAGCTGGAGTAAGGCCTCACCAAAGAAGGGGTAGCAGTTGGTAAGTTTGACAAGCTTTTTACATAGAAACTTTACTAAGAAAACCAAAATAAAACAAATTGATAAACATTGATAACTTTCCTTTATAACAGCAAAACTAGTTATTAGGCACAATAAAAAATGCCTTATTCACAATATCAAAAAAAATTTGTCCATAATAAAGATGGCATCACAAATAAATGGGGAAAGGAAGCATTAAGTAATCAATGGTTTAGGGAAAATTGGTTAATTAGGAAAGGAAGAAACAGCATGGCATTATGTGAAGCTGGGTTGTCACTGCTGGTCTGCGGTAGAAAACAGAGAAGATGGCAGATTTTTTATTTTTTAATTTTTATTGGAATATAGTTGATTTACAATGTTGTGTTAGTTTCAGGAGTACAGCAAAGTGAATCAGTTATACATATACATATATCCACTCTTTTTTTAGATTCTTTTCCCATATAGGCCATTACAGAGTATTGAGTAGAGTTCCCTGTGCTATACAGCAGGTTCTTATTTGTTATCTATTTTATATATAATAGTGTGTATATGTCAGTCCCAATCTCCCAATTTATCCCTCCCCCCCTTATCCCCTGCTAACCATAAGTTTGTTTTCTATATCCATGACTCTACTTCTCTTTTGTAAATAAATTCATTTGTACCCTTTTTTTTTAGATTCCACATATAAGCGATATCATATGGTATTTGTCTTTTTCTGCCTGACTTACTTCACTCAGTATGACAATCTCTAGGTCCATCCATGTTGCTGCAAATGGCATTATTTTGTTCTTTTTTATGGCTGAGTAACATTCCACTGTATATATGTACCACAACTTCTTTATCCATTCCTCTGTTGATGGACACTTAGGTTGCTTCCATGTCCTGGCTATTGTAAACAGTGCTGCAATGAACATTGGGGTGCATGTATCTTTTTGAATTATGGTTTTCTCAGGGTATGTGCCCAGGAGTCGGATTGCTGAGTGATATGGTAGTTCTATTTTTAGTTAAGGAAACTCCATATTGTTCTCCATAGTGGCTGTATCAATTTACATTCCCAAGCACGGCAGATTTGAGAGTCTTCTGCCTCAGTTATCAAATCTCCCAGTAATGTGTGATTCCTAGATCTACATCTATCTGATTTAGTTATTTAAAGGTTGGAAGGGAATACACAGTGTTAGCAGTGGCTATCTCCCAGTTTCATAATGTTTTCACTTAATAAGCAAAGAGCACTTTTTTACTTTTTTCAATGAAAAGTAACATTTAATAATGACAGCAGAGACATACTCTGCTTCTGGTTTCAACAAGATGATGATGTAGCCTTGTTTGTCCCTGCCCCTCCCTGCTAAGGACAACTATAAACCCCAGACACAAGGCAAGACACAACCAAAGGAAAACTCTGGAAATGTAAAGAGGAGATGAGCTGATTTAGGACCCAGGAAAGGAGGACATCTAACACCTTTCCCCAGTTTTTCTTTGTCTTGTTTTAAATCAGAGAAGTCTGTTTCTAAGTAGCTCTAAGAGCAGGTAAACAACTTTACCGCAAAGAATTTTTAAGCTAAAAAAAAAAAAAAACCAAAGCCTAAATTAGGGTTGCCAGATTCAGTATTTGTATTTGTTGTTTATCTGAAATTCAAATTTAACTAAGCATCCTCTATTTTATCTGGCAACCTAACCTAAACTTAAACGCATTTTGAATTTATATATATATAATTTGAATATATATATATATAATTTACCACAATTATTTCTTAGGACAGTAGTTCTTAACTTTGATGTCAGATTATAATCAACTAGGGAGCTAGAGTCTCGGGGCGGGGGGCGGGAACAGGGTATCAGTAATTTTAAAATTGACCCTTCCCCACCCTCTCCACCATCCACCTCTCTCCCAACCAAGTGATCCTAATGTGCAAAGCTTAGAAAAACTGATCAATGTTTTCAGGTGCTTAAATATTCTCTAGCTTACAGAAAGTTATGAAAAATCAAATTTCCAAGATAATTACCGTAATCTAATTTGATGCCTTTAAATACATTGTCTTAACTGGACAGTGATATATGTGACATGACCACATCACTCTATAGGCAGCCTGTTTTTCACTACATTTCTCTGGAAATTTCAAGTATTTTTCCCCTCTCATTTCGGAGAAAAATTGCTAAAGATGATGGTATAAAAGCAAGTAAAAACTCTTCCCTAAGTGGAGATGAAAAGCAATTCAATGTAGTATTTTTTAACTTGTATTTGGTGACGGACTTTTATTTCAAAGGAGAAGGAAAGAAACTTATAAAAATCAGATTATGTTAAAAGTATGAGCCCTTGCCTTCTAGCATAATTCAATATTTATCAAATTCTTTGTTTATTTCTGCTGAGCTTGGAAAGAGTAGCTTTGGTCTCATGACTAATATTCAACTGTCTATGATAAATATTCTTTGTCCCATTTACACAAAATTCAAGCGTGCTTATTTTTTTTCCTTTCAATTTCACAAGAAAGGGAGACAAGACTAAACTGCTGAATGTTTCTTTTTTGATCTTATGTACTATTTCAGCTTGTTGGAATAAATGAGAAACGTCTGCATTCCATTGTCTGTGTTAGCCTGTCTTCCTACTGCTAAGTGTAGGCAACTACACTTACAAAAGGATCAAAAGTTGTGAGTTCAATTGCTCCTTCGTTTTCTAGTCTATTGACAGTTCTTGGGAATATCAGTCAATTTTGTTGAAAATGGTTTATTATAAACCTTGAAATAACCATTTCCTATCTCACATCCTAAATCATTATTTCCTCCCTAGGGATAGTTGATGAGGTGTCTTCCAAATATCTCATGATCATTGGTTAATGCAAACTGCGGTTTGGAAAGAGAACTTACCCTAAAACTGGTGGTCTCATGGAAAAAGCCTGGGGCCACCCTGACGGGTAGGTACTGGGGCACCACCTGGGGTGAGTGCTCAACACTCCATCCAGAGCCAGCCCTTGACCTCACAGACTTGATTTATAATCTCTCAGGTAAAGACTCAGGTTAAACACACTCTTACAGATTAATGTGTGTGACCAGAAAGCCAATTTATTGATTGGTTATAAAAATATAACATAGGGGCTTCCCTGGTGGCGCAGTTGTTGAGAGTCCGCCTGCCGATGCAGGGGACGCGGGTTCGTGCCCCGGTCCGGGAAGATCCCACATGCCGCGGAGCGGCTGGGCCCGTGAGCCATGGCCACTGAGCCTGCGCGTCCGGAGCCTGTGCTCCGCAACGGGAGAGGCCACAGCAGTGAGAGGCCCGCGTATCACGAAAAAAAAAAAAAAAAAAAAAAGTTCGTTCAGTTCTCCCATAATATCTTATGGAAAAACCCAAACGAACTTTTTGGCCAACCCAATAGTTTACTCCAGAGTTTAGCTATATTTTTATCTTTTCATATTCTGAGGAGCATCTCGACTCTAAGCCACATGAGAACAGAAACCTTGTCTGTCTCAGTCACAACTCTACACCCAGAGTCTAGAACAGTGCCTGGAACATAGTAAACACTAACAATGATAATAATAATTGAAAGAGCAAAGCCTGTTGTCTCTGAGGTGTTCTTACACTACACAAATGTTGTTAGAAAAAAGAGCATATACTAAGTACCCATGGATTATTCTGCTTTTTGAGGATCTCAAAGAGAATAACTCACAGAGCATTTGCCCTTGAACAATCAATTTAAATTAGACTTCCCGTCCCCCCCACCCCCTTATTATTCTCTCTCTCATCCTTCTTTTCCTTCAGCACTTACCATAATCCGTAGTTTGCAATTTATATGTGTTTATTTATTTAAGGTCTGAATCATAAGCTACAGAAGGCAGGGACTGTGTCCGTTTCATATATCACCTGTATCTATAGCCCACCTGTACCTATAGCCCACCTGTATGCTGTGGGCTTCATGATATTTAATAAAAATCGCCTTGAATTTTATGAGCTGCATCTATCTTGCTCCTGGGAGAAATCACTAATGACTTGAGGACTTTGGATATCAGCCTAGTTGGAGGATGAGCTATTCTGGAAGGCAGACAGCCCTCCCAACACCCTGAAATCCCACCCCACAGGGAACTGCTGGTCCTAGGCGGACTGTGGATCATCAGTGTTCCCAGGCTATCTATAGAAGGAAAGAGCAAGGAAACAATTTAGTTCATGTTCATTTTGTAAATCTGAAAGTTAAGATTAATTTATCATTTGGGTAGGAATCTAGCTGCATGCTTAATCATCACTAAAATTTGTTCATCTCAACTAACATTCAGTTAATAGTGCACTTTTGCCTTGACTATTAAATTTTATATATTTAAATGCTATTTACATCTAACTTTACATTTTTATTGTGTGTTAGGATAGGCAATTCACTGAAATAAATCGCGTGCTTAGAGGTAATTAAGTAAAATATAAAGGTAGTGATAAAAATGGTAATGTAATAGAAAAACAGTGTAAATGTAAACAGTGAACAGGAGTCCAATGCAAATATCGAATGTGAGGCTGTATACGTTAGAACAAGTGAATCTTGATGAATATGTGAAAATTGGATTTTATCAGACCAGCAATCAATTTGCCTCTAGTTTCTATTACATTGTCTCTTACAAAACTTTGTTAAAGAATGGCAAGAAGCCACAGAGGCTTTTGCATTGCTTTCAAAGTATCATGACCTTTCTGATAAACCAATTGAGTTTTTCCTGACCAAGCACAAAATAATGCTTTCTAATATGAAATTGATAAATTTTGTCATTTAAAGGTGGAGAAGAGACCAAAACTAAAGAAACATTCATCAAAGTTGTACACCAAACAAAACAAAACACACCAACGAACCAACAAACAAAAAAACAGATATAGAAGCCACATATTGCCAAAAAGTTTACAAATCCAGCTAGAAGGCTAATGATAATTACCATGCTCAGGAAGAAATTTTAATTAGCTACTGGGAATTTCATAATCCAAGTGGACTGTTGAACATTGTATAATATTAATGGCATTCAGCAAAGAAGGGCCATGTCTATCATGAGTGCATGCTGGTAGATATTTGGCCTACATTTGGGAAGAATCAGATGTCCTGAGTATCAGTCAATGCTTGGCAGAAATGTGCAGAAATATATAAAAGGGAAGTGCTCAGTGACCTACTGGTTAGTTTATTGCTCCACCCCCATGCTAGAGGAGATTTTTTCATGTAGTTGACAATTATTTTGTGAACCATGATGTAGGCTGGAAGGATAATGTCAGCACCAGTTATGAATTCAAGGAGGAAGTGCTTACCTATTTGGATAAAATGCTTGTATCCTTATCCCTTGTTTCCTCCCCAGAACATAGTTGGTGAAAGTAGTTAATACGTTTAAACTGTGGTCACCAAGTGTTTATCTTTTAAGCATGCTTTGTGAAGAAATTGGCAGTAAGTACAAGCCTTCTTTTCCACACAGAAATAAACTGTTTATCAAGATGAAGGTGTTTAAACGAGCTTTTAAAATCAGGGAGGCAATAAAAGCATTTCTTCATGACACTAGTAATGCCATTTTTTTAAGTAGTTTTTTCAAGTAGTATATTTCAACGATATATTCTGTTTTTAAGAGCCTTAGTCTATCATGTCAGAGTATAAATTTTTATCATTTTAAATATTGTGGCGCTCAGGATGTCTTAAGAAGATCAAACTACGGTATAAATATCTTAATCAACAAGTTTGATTTTAACACATGATTTTTTTCATTCATCAGAGAAATCCAAGACATTATGGGATGTGCTTCTGTGTTATATCCGTAAAAATAAGATAAATAAAAGAAACTAATTCAAATGCTGTCCCCAAGCCTGGAGAAACACTTTGCAGAACCAAATGAAATCAAAGTGGAGACCTACTCCATTTATCATCATCTCTGACGTTGCAACAGAGAACGTTCCAGGTATTACATGTGGTGTTGTTTTTTTTTTTTATCCTAAAAATTTTTTTTTATCCTGATGACTGACTTACTGCTGAGAGAGAAACCACAACATACTTTCTGGGTATATGTTTGAGCCGTAGATTTAGAAGTATCAGACAGAGGTCATGAACAATTTTGCAAATTCTGATGACCAGTAATTATGGTTAGGATTTTCTATTTCAGTAGAAATGAGTAAGAAAAAAATCTGGAGCGTTCCCTGGTGGCCTCATGGTTAGGATTCTGAGCTTTCACTTCCGTGGCCCGGGGTTCAATCCCTGACTGGGGAACTGAGATCTTGCAAGCCTCGCAGTGTGGCCAAAAAAAAAAAAAGAATCTGACTGGATGTGGGCTCTAACCTGTGCCTCCCGTGCTCCCTCTTTTAGAGGGTTAATGAAACCTTGGTGAAAGATTACAAACAGTATTGTCCCTTTCCCTGATACAATAATTATTATTATTCGCTGAAACTATTTTGTTTCAGATGAACCTTGCAAACATTATGTGAAGTGAAATAAGCCAGACGCCAAAAGGACAAATATTGTATGATTACGCTTATATGAAGTACCTAGAATAATTTATAGAGACAGAAGGTAAACTAGAAGTTACCAGGGATGCAGGGGTGGGGGGAGGGCAGTGGAGAGCTGGTGTTTAAGGTTTCAGAGTTTCTGTGTTGGGTGATTGAAAAGTTCTAGAAGCGGATTGTAATGATGGTTGCATAACAAAGCGAATGTACTTAATACCACTGAACTGTACACTCGAAATGGTTAAAATGGTAAATATTATGTTGTGTGTATTTTACCACAGTGAAAAACAATGGTTTATTACTATTTTAGATCCTTTTTTTTTTTTTTTTTTCTTTTTTGCCACACTGCATGGCTTGTGGGATCTTAGTTCCCTGACCAGGGATCGAACCCGCAGCCCCTGCAGTGAGAGCACAGAGTCAGACCACTGAACCACCAGGGAATTCCCTTATTACTATTTTAAAACTGGAATAAAAATGCATTTCAACATACCGCACATGGTTAGTCTTGCGTGGAGCAAACGCCCAACGAGCAGCCCGTGCATGCCGGAAGCCAGCTCTGGAAATTCCCACTATTGATGCCTTTGGAAGCATCAATGCTACAGTCTAAAGGAAGTGAGAACTGATTGACAAAGGCCAAGAGGAGGCGGCCTTGAAGAATGAAGGCCCGTAGGTGAAAGTTGGAGCCCCGGGTAGTTTGCTGTGGAGAATCCACTCTCCTCTGGAGTCCAAAGAGAAACTGAACGTTTGGTTTCCTCCCCAACTGAGAATTCTGTGCAATGTCAGGCAACAGAAGCACAATTGTTGCTGTTTGTTTGATAGTTTATTTTGCACTTTAACTCATTAAGCATATTCAACTGAACTCCTTTGGCTGTGGAATTTCTTCTTTAGGCAACTGCAGTAATGGAAACAAGAGGCCTTTGAGACTTAAAGAGGAGCATCTCCTAGGCCTTTACTGGAAGACAGGCTCCTGGAGTGAGCCATGGAATGCTAATAAGTGTTCCATGAAAAAAGGTATCTGTGGTCCAGTAAGTAATTGCTGCTGCAGGTTTCTCCACTGCAGAACTTTCCAAAGTGGTCTTTGAATTGACAAAAGGGTTAGTCCTTTCTCTTTGTTTTTAAAATTTTTATACAATTTTTAAAGGTTACTTTCCATTTACAGTTTTACAAAGTATTAGCTATATTCCCCATGTTGTACAATACATCCTTGAGACTATCTTACACCCGATAGTTTGTACCTCCCACTCCAGGTTAGTCCTTTCTTAAATGTTGCTGACATTGTGGTAGGTCTTAAAGTCGACCTCCTTTATTTTTTTCACAGGGTATTTTGTGGCACGTGTGTTCTGGGGAACACACCCTGGGGAAGGTTGGCCCTAAGGAATTGTGATACTGTGATCAGAAATATATATTTGGCTTTCCTCCCCATTTCTGGCACAGAGCTCTTAAAGCCCCTGGTACTTTCTAAGTGATAAGAATGATAAAGGTGTCTTTTTAAAAGTTTAAGTGCAGTTGATTTACAATGTTGTGTTAGTTTCAGGTGTACAGCACAGTGATTCAGTTTTTTTGCAGATTATACTCCATTATAGGTTATCATAAGATAATGGGTATAATTCCCTGTGCTATACAGTATATCCTTGTTACTTACCTATTTTATTTATTTTATATGCAGTAGTTTGCACCTGTTAATCCCATACCCCTAATTTGTCCCTCCCCACCTTCTCTCTCCCCTTTGGTAACCACAAATTTGTTTCCTGTAGCTGTGAGTCTGTTTCTGTTTTGTAGAAACATTCATTTGTATTATTTTTTTAGAGTCCACATGTAAGTGATACCATATAGTATTTGCCTTTCTCTGACTCATTTCACCTCATTCTCTAGGTCCATCCACGTTGCTGAAAATGGCAGTATATCATTTTTTTCAGGCCCACCCCTTGACTTCTAGAGATTGCATCAGTTGTCAATGGCCAATGATTTAATCAACCCTGCCTATGTAATAAGGCCTCAAAATGATAAGATCAGGGCTTCCCTGATGGCGCAGTGGTTGAGAGTCCGCCTGCCGATGCTGGGGACGCGGCTTCGTGCCCCGGTCCGGGAAGATCCCACATGCCGAGGAGCGGCTGGGCCCGTGAGCCATGGCCTCTGAGCCTGCGCGTCCGGAGCCTGTGCTCCGCAACGGGAGAGGCCACAACAGTGAGAGGCCCGCGTACCGCCAAAAAAAAAAAAAAAAAGATAAAAGATTCCAAAGGCTTCCAGTGGTGAAAAATAACAGGTCATCTAAAAAAGATTGATAATCAGGCGGGCACCAGTTTCTCACCAGCAGTCCTAGATAACAAGGAAAAACTCTATCAGTGCTTTCAAAGTGTTTAGGGGGAAATTATTTTCAACCTGGAATTCTGTACCCAAACTGTCCATCAAGGGGGAGAGCAAAATGTAAAACATTTTCTCAAAGTTTACCTTCATTTTTTGAAAAGGAAATAACTTGTAGTAGAACTCCAACAAATTGAGGTTATAAACCAATAGACAGGATGATATGAATCCAGGAAACGTAAGTTCAACTTGAGAGAGCAGTGAGGGGAAGTCCTGAGAAAGTGGCTGTCCCTTAGGAGCTAGAGAGTGATGTCTGTGGATTGGAAGGGGAGCGAAACAGCTCCAGGAGGGAGGGCTCCAGAAAACACGGCAATTTGGTGGGCTAAACGGTCTGATGAAAATACTGGTAAATTTTGAAGTTGTGATAAAGGAACAGAAGGGTTCAAGTAGAAAAGCAGAACGAGTTTGAGATGATAGAAGATTGACAGATGACAGATTAGACAGATAGATAGATAGAGATGGATAGAGATAGAGAGATAGAGAGATGGATAGATAGATGGAGAGATAGAGA